>NC_133770.1:191338272-191411758 GCF_003597395.2 Chelonoidis abingdonii
CAGAGAGAGATAATGAAACTGCGTAGCCCAAAGAGAACAGTTATCCTTATGAAAATGATGATGGGAAATGTTTAAAACTTGTATGCTATGGAAGGAATGTCATTTCCTTAGGACATGTGCATGGTAGATTGAGAAGGGGTAAAAGAAATGCAAAGACACATTGCTACTTGATATAAAGATCCTATTAGGCTCAAAAAAGAGCGCAATAGGATCGGTTCTTTAGATCTTCTGTGGCTTTGTAAGCGCCGAGTTGAAAAGGAAAGAAATTCAAAATCTTGTCTTGTGGTGGATGAAAGATGATGGGGTCCCTTTTAAGACAGAGTCTCTGAGCTTGCGATGGCTTTGAATCCTAAAAGCCAGCCTGTTTATGCAGAATTACTAACTGATAAATGGAAGGTGAGAACTGCAGCTACAAAAGAAATTGCCTAAATAAAAGACTGGTATAACAACCTCTTAAGAGATTTGATGTAATGTTAGGTTAATTCTTAAACATTGAAATAATATGTAATGTTTATGTCACTACACGCCTGTAACAACGAGAGTGTGTAGATTTTTGAATAAAATCCTTGAAGGTCTATTGGAATGATGCTTTCTCAGCATGCCTGTCGATAACCTAATTAGCTTAACAGAGCAGGGAAAAACATTACAAACTTGGTCTGCTATAGAAGCAAGAAAAACTTGAGTAACACCACCTCAGAATTGAATAACTAACAAACAGGGAGAGAATTTCCATAACCCTTAAAAAAGTAGAACCAATTAAAGCTGGCTGCCTATAGAACAAAAACTGCAGGCCTCATCATCAAGGTTTTGTAAATAGAAAGGAATTGTTTAAGAAGTAATCAATGCCACCTCTACGAAAGGTGTAAAAAGTTATTTTTGTCTTTTAGAAAATCAGAAATAGCTAAACGAGCACAGAAAACGAAAACATAATCAATGAAAGTAAAAAACTACTGCAATAGCTATGGAATGTACTGAAAGCAGAGATTTAGAAAATAGATGTATTGGGTAAAGCAGAAATATTAAGGTTTGTGATGCATCCTGTTAAATGCTAAGAAATCATGGGTGATACTATCAATATAGATAATGCTCCTGTCGTCAGTCGCTGCGACCAAATTTGTTAAGTGAAGAAGTATTGTTGCTTAAAAACACACCAACGGCTCTGGAAGGCAAAGATTAGGAAGGTAGCCATTCCCGATTGCTACTGGGATCTTTCTGGCGCTTGGACCGTCCAGGTGGGCTGTGGAGGCGGAAACTATTGGACCCAGAGGGTGTACAAGTGGACTTTCAAGAAGTGGGTTATGCTCTCCATGCTGGTGCTCCAAAGCCCTGTAATAAAGGCCATCTCACAGAAGCCTTATAATGAAATAAAATTAATGAATGAGACAAAAGTAATGTAGAAGTGATATGTGGATGGTTACATTCTTGGGGGTTAAATATGTGCGTAGCAACCACAGAAGACAAATGTACATGTAATATAAGTACGGTAGTTACCGATAACACATTTGACTTTGCACACAACACAACAAAAGAAAGTCGTCAGCTTACGTAGTCACTGATTAGCTGAGTTCGTCTATCATCCGGCATTTGAAGGGAAACAGTTTCCAATATCGTAAAAAGGTAAAAAGGTAACATAGTGTCCAGAAAAAAAAAATGTGGAAAACTGACCCTTCATCATTAATACACCAATGGGCATGTTAGAAATTGGCACTGCAGAAACATAACAGTACCATTGTATAACATTTTCTGGGATGTTCCAAACTTAACTAGATCTAATTGTTCTGAACCCTAATTGTTTTTGATTTTAAATTGTATGTGGTTAAGTGAATATGTTTAAAATTGCGGGTGTATAAACAAATGTAAATGCAAAGCGTAAGCACAGGGCCAATCCACCTCCCAGGTTTTCTATACGTGACTAAATAAGAAGGTGACCTGCGATTAAGAATTCTTATGTCAAAAGGGGATACTTAGAGCAGATTTATATATGTCCCATAAGAATTAAAGTAATAAATTGATTTTTCATCCTGCTAGCACCTTTTAAATAGCAGAAGATAGGACCCTCTGGACTAATAAGATTCTGTTTCCATCAGGCAGTAGAATTGGGCCTCAACTTTTCTTTTAAGATTCGATAGTAAGAGACATGGATTTCATGTGTTCTAGTTAAGAAGTTAGAGAAACTATTGAACGGCCGTGGCTCTCAGTGTAATTTGTCTTGGTATAATTGTAAACTTAGCAAGGTTTAATTCTGCAATGCTTTTTTCCTCGAATAAAAACTGTTTGTATTCTCAATATGTTTGTGTGATATGTAAAGAATTATGCACGCAGGAAAAGATAAGGTGTGAAGGCCATTGTGATAATGGAGTCAAGGAAAGTGTAAAGAGAGCTTAAAGAAATCCAAGGAATCATGAGCACTGCTTATCTGACGGGGGCTGTTAAACTGGCTGGCATCTCAGAGTGGACCTGCTTCGCATAAGTAAAAGCAGGGAAGAATCCGTGGCACCTTAGTAGCTAACGCACGGTTTTGGAGCATGAAGCTTTCCGGTGGGTGAATACCCACTCGTCATAGCATCGCAGTGTAAGAATGCACACCCCATCGCGAACAATCACAACCTCAGACCATTGCAGAGGCCATTGTCTCATAAGAGACGTAGAGGAACAGCCTGCAATACCTTATCAAGCTATCGTTCTCCGTAAGGGTTGCCAGGAAGCAAGACGATCAAAGCTAAACAGGCCAAGGAAGCGAGCGAGCTAGTGCTGCCTTCTGGTGGACATAAAACCATGACTGCGGTTTCCTCAGTGAGGTTGGTTCAGAACAAAGCTCTGTCCTCAACTGCATGTCCCGTGGCGCTGTTCCTCGGTTTCGGGTGTCTTAAGCTGGGAGTCCACAATGAAATCTTTATCAGCAGCAAGTTGGATAGCTCAGACCTTATTAGTTCTCAATGGAGGGTCTGCAGTCACATCCCAGCCACTCTCACGTGGCGGTGCCTGTCTGGTATCCCACTGCATTCTCAGACCTCACTGAAGACGTGTCCGTTAACAAATACGGAAAGTAATGACACCTGGGCAAGAGCGCTATGGCAGTCTATTGAACTCATTTGGGGGAAGTAATAATAACGACAGCGTCAAAAGGCTCTCTGAGTGTAAAGCAGTAGTAAAAATAAGGCAAATAAAACTGAGAAGTTGAAGAGCCCTGCCAAAGAACAGGGACGATCGGACAGGTGGCCTCAACACTGTCAGGCTCATTGGACATACAGTGCTTGATGGCAAAGGAGGGACTTGCTTCCCTGGAAACAATATGTGTGTTTATACTGAGATACCAGATGAGGGAATAGATGCTGTAGCCACTGCGAACATATGTCGCTCAGATGAGAGCCAATTCTTTTATGGAAGAGTGCCTAAGTAACTGTTTCAATTTCTCTGGCATATCGACTGGTTTGGTTCAGGGATGCCCTGACTATCCTGGTTGGAATCTAATAATTTTGTTATGGTTCAGTTTAGTCTCCTTTTGCTCCAAAATCGTGTAAGGCATGCACCCAGGGTGATGCCCACCAAAAAGTAGTGCTAATAGTGATGATTTTGAATATGTGCTGATGCTGATGAACAAAGAGATAAGAACGGTTAATATGTGGAATCCAGTAAAATGTGTCATGGCGTGAGCTTGACTAAAGGAGGGACTGTGAAAGCGAGAAAATGATATATTGTAAAAAGGAATGGATAAAGAAAGTGTATGTACTTTAAGCAGAAATAAGAAAGGTGTGAAATACAGGTGCAGGAAAGAAACATTAGCATAAAAGCAAGGTGTTAATGCGAACATTACAGCAAGATGGTAAAGTTGTAAGTTGCAATAAGATATGCATGCCTAGCCTCCAGGTCAACTTATCAAAGATGCTGCTCTCTTGTTATCTGTACGTGCTGGCCTTTTATTTGTATACAATAAATAGTTTGTGTCTGCCATGGTGGCTCGACATATCTGGGTGTATTAGCAAGCGCTGTGCTAAATAAAACAACGTGGTCTGACACACTGTGAGTCCTGAGTCTAACTGTTGACATTATTTAGCTACATTATATATTGGCATATCCAAGTTAGTCTGTCTTTATAAATTGGGTGGAGTGCTGTGAATGCGGCATAGCAGATACATTTGGTATAGTTGTGACTTTGAATCTGGAAATAATAATGGCAAGTACATTGAAATCTGATGACTGCTGATTGCCACCAGACGTGGTAATCAAAATTTTATCCGGAATCTGGCCCTGAGGTTCAGGAAACCAATGATGTTGTACTCCACTAAGATCACATTAATCTGAAGGAGAAGTTGTTGTTACTTATATTTGCTCACTTTGTGGGTTTGGTTAGAATACTGATCGTTCTTCTTGAGTGTTCTTCGCTTGTCCCTTCTCTTTGGAGGCGGAGAGATGTCAACCGTATGTCTCCGTGTCATGGAGCCAAACAGTCGATTAGAAGCGGCGCGCACAGATCATTTCCTAAGAAACAATACCTTCGAATTTTCAATTGTAATATATAGGACACAGTGTCTTTACGTTCACTGTAAGCTACCTAGTCTCAGTTATACAGACACAAAAGTATACAACTATATTTCGTACCTACCAGTGCTTGACCAGATGCTAATCTAAATATATCGAAGAACCATAACTGTTATCAGCCTGTTGTCAACTCAAAAGAAAACAGTCTGATTCATTTAACTCAAGTAATGCTGTGCCTTCCCCTGTAGGAAATCAGGCATGTCTGCTTGATACACTAGAATTCTTCGTGTGAATTAATACAGGCATGATGCCATAATCAAAGTCATTGGATGTTCATAACCAACTCGCAACCTCGCACACTCATGATACAGAGACAAACCAAACGGACGTCTACGTCAACCTTTAAGGTAGCTCTGCGAGTTGTTGCCATGATCAAATTCCAGTTAGGTGTGCGCCCTGGCCACGCGTGACCGTTCGGTAGCGGACAGATTTCCCCATCTAGCACTACTCGTGGGCGTCGGCAGGGCCGCGCGCCCCGTGGAGTGCGCGCATGCGTGCCGACACACCGACGAGCACACAGCACCGCCTGCTGCGTTCTTCTTGCGGCGACCCTGAAGAGGGAAGAGGGCGGGTTGGGAAAGGAAATGCAGCAACACAGCGCAAAGAACAAAACAAGGCAAAGGGTGAGTAACGTTTTTTTTCTCAATGTGCGTGTCATATCCATTACATTAGGTGATTTCCAAAGTCCTTACGTGCAGGGGGTCGAGTGAATTTGGGGAAGACGCAACGGTTGCTCAGCAGAGGCTGCAGCATCTCTTGACTGGAACCAGAGCATATGCGAGGACAGACGACAGACACGGAGACACACAGCCCCGATAAGATCTCGTGGAGGACATAGAGTCAGCAATGGCCGGCAGATAAGCTGACAGCTGGTAGAAATGCCTGGTGAGGGGCTCGCGAGCACGATCGCAGCAACGATTATAATAGCACGTCATCACAGATGAGAATCTCGAGAGGAACGGCGGTAGCTTACCTTGGTTGCACTGGCGGCAGTGGGCGCTGTACAAAAATGAGTTTGTCCGCGCCATAAATGAGAGCGGCTACCAACACGTCAGGTGAGTGCGATGGTTGTCCCATCGACGCCTTGAGCGGCGGTCAACACTCGCAACGGCCCCGAAACCCTCCACCTGGAGGAAAGCCTGGGTGTCGGTCGACAACGGCCTCCTTGTCCTTTGTGAACAAGGTACGGTGGACACCAACATAAGAGCCTGAGGCGAAGACTCTACTGGGCCGAGGTATGGTTTACCGTGGAAAGCTGGCTCAAGATAGGTATACAGCAGCGCGCAGGGCGCTACGGTCGAACGGAAGGAGCTAAGTCGGTTAACCACCGCGGGAAGTCAGTTGGGCGGCGGCGGCGCTACTTAAGGTGATACGCTGCAACCCTTCACGAACCCCGAAGACCATAGAGTGTGAGAAGCACAGAACAACTCAGCCTTAGCCTGATGGAAGGTAGAGATGGGGCTGCCACAAGTGACCTCGACGATGACACCGCAGGCTTCTGCGGTTCAGTCCAGAGGGTAGTCAAAATAGAGGGGAGCGAGACTCCAGGACGCTACGCATTCTAACGGCTCGCACCTGTAAGGAGAACAACGCTTACCCACTGGCAGCCGTAGTTGACCAAGATTGGAAGCTTCCGGCTATCCGAAGTCACGTAGCAGACCAACGATGAGGTGAAGAGATGCAGTCAGGCGGGGCGAAGTCTGCCGATCCTGGAGGTGAGGTACTGGGTGGATGGTGCAGGTAACTCGCGCATACGGACGTATTGACAGGCGAGCCCGTGCGTATAGTGCAGCTGCCACACCCGCAGTGATCGGATGAGTGCGCGCCCTGCCCTCGAGTGTGAGCAAGGACACAATGCCGGGGGACGGTGCAGCATAAAGGTGTTGCCCTTCATGGTACTGAGGACATGCGATCGACGATGCTCCCGGGGGAGAGACTTTGAAGGAAAGGACAAGAACCCCGCCCGCGGCACATTTCATGTTACTCAGGCGGTAAATGAAACAGGGCCATATGTGGGGCAAAAATCCCCTTCTGGCAACAGAAGCATCACATATCAGGCAGGGCAAGCACCAATGAGACAGGAAAGACCTGCTGATGAAGCGCCAAGGATGAAGAGGCTACCAGAGGTATATTCGGTGGGTATGCAAAAGTCCCAGATAGTGATGGCCTCCTGGCAAAAGGAGGAGGATCCATGTCTCCCAGGTGGTCGCTATTGTAGTAATGGCCGTGTGCTGGCGTACAACACTGAGACGCACGGCCGTCGGCAGCTGCTGGCTGGAAAAGCAATCATCGGACACTGACCCGGCGCAGACTGCTCTCATCTTTTGGACATTTGATGGAACGCCAGCTCCTGAGAAAGACAGGGTCTTAAGCTCAGAAGCGTTACTGAGTGTGAGCACCCGAGCGAGAGATGACGCACCCGCCCGTCAGGGAAAGTGAAGTGGCTTGGGCGCGGATGAGAAGCAGCATCTCTGCCCACACCTCGCAGGGAGAGTTAGCCACATCTCGAGGAAGAGCTAGCGGTGCTCACGACGGACACTGTAGACACGTGACCATTGGGCCCCTGTCCGGGCGGTACGCCGATTGAGCCAGACTGGGAGTGAAGAGGCAAGAGCGTAGCCTGTTTTGGTTAGCAACTTAGCCGGCAGCATGGGGACCGGGAGACGGGAGACATGTGTCGAGCCGAGGTCGTTGGACAGTTTGCAGACATCGGATGATCGGTCCATCACCTGAAACCAGGCTGTGATAAGAAGATCCGGCTAGCTCGGAGTCCAGGATAGCCCCGTAGGAAAGTCTAACCTCTGCGTGGGAAAACCAGAGTGGGATGTTCCATAGTGCATATCTAGGCCTAGACCATGTGAATAGGTTCTTGACGATGCCCGTGAGTGTGTGTCTGGAGTCTCTCATAAGCATCGTCCAGATACGGAAATGCGTTATGCACGTCGGCGGAGGTGGGTGGCGACTTCGGCACACTTGGTAAATGCTGTGGGGCTGTAGAAAGGCAATACAGCTCAGGACGGTAACTGAAGTACTAATGTTGGTAGAAAGCAGAGGTATCCTGTGCGGAGGGGGAGATGCAAGGTGAGTAGCGTCCTTCATATCGAGCGCAGCATACCAGTCTCCAGGATCTAAGGACAGGGGATTAATGGTTCCCAGGGATAGATCACCTGTGGAACTCTTAACCTTATGCATAAAAATGGTGAAGTCCTCGTAGGTCTAGGAGAGGTCTGAGACCTCCAATACGGTCCAGGGATTAGGGAATAAGGGGGTAATGTGCCCCCTTCATCCATCGGGCGTCTGCACCTCTTAGAGGAATGCCCGAGAGGAGTCCCCTGGAGAGGGACAGCGCTGAACACAATTGAGGTGGTACCCCATACTCCACATGTGTAGGTAAGCGTAACTGAGGTTAACTGACAGCAAGAGGAAGTAGGTAGTGGGGATCCCGGTTGTTAATCGGTACACCGCCCTCAGGCGCCCTTCAAAGTTTTGTCTTTGGGTCCGCCGGTCGGATTGCCGAGGGGCCTCGCATCTTGGCCCTTTAGGTGGTCTGATGGTCGTCTGCGACCAGCCTCAGCACCGCTGTCTGCCAAAGTCCTATCTGTGGCTATGGCACAGAGTGGGGGTGTTGGGCTGGGACGGGAAGGCCGTGCAGGTAGGTCGTCGGCGGATGCAGCGCTGAGATGGAAGAGCGACGTTAAGGACCTGTTGCCGTTCAGGCTTGCAGCCTGGGGTTCGATTTCACCGCAAGAGGCTTTACAACAAATGTAAGGTCGTGGAAAGGCCAGACGGTTGAAAACCTGAGCCATGATGATGTCTCCTCGGGTCTGGTATACGAGGCCTGGGAGAACTCGTGGCGCCTTTTCCCTCCTCCAAGAGGCGAATGACTCTTGGTGGGAAATTTGATGGAGAAGCTCCATAAATTTAGTTCACTGGTATCACCATGGTGTATGATTATGGGGCTAGCAGGGGCTTATGATTGCCATGCAGGGCTTATAAGGCCTTCGCAGATATACCTTGCGGTCTGAGTAGCGGTTCATTCGCTAGCCCCTTCAGTTCGGTCTGGCCGCTGTTGGCCATGCCGTTCCTTTTTCTTTAACCAACTGAATGACTAGTGAGCAGGGAGAAGGATGGACGACAAGTAGTTTTACCTCCATAGATTGGTGCATTTCGCGCTGGATGGTCCGAATAAACGGGATAGGGCCCCTTTGTGGGGCAACACGACGAATTGAGTCGCACAGCCGGGTCCCCTACCTGGGGACCTCCTCCAGAGCGTCCGTAGTTCAGTGTACCTTCATAGAGTCCTGAATGGGCCTCAGGTGGTTGGTAGGCACACAGATGCGGTCCTGAGCATAAGCTGGTCCGGGTGGAAGACACTGATGCGTGTCCGGATGGCATGATGCTGCTGAAAAGCCATGCGGCAGAGTCGACTTACCAGACTGTGCCAACTCGCACCTGCGACCGGTACGCGCGAAAGCGCGGACGGTACCTGAAGAGATCCGGACGCTGGACAGATCAGTGCAGGAAGGTACGCAGGAATCTGAGGTTGGGAGCGGCTACGGGTCACAGTGTCCTGCAGAGTGCTTGGGAGCTCAGAGCAGGCGAGATTGATCAGAGTCGGTGAACGGGCACCGACCTGTGCGGCGAGTGCGACGGTGCCGAGGAGAACAGCATCGGGACTGCAAGTTGGCGTCGGGAGTTGGCAGCGCCCGACGGGCTTGCAGCGCTGGGCGGTACCGGTGATCATGAAAGGTGCCGCTTCTGTCTGTCGCTGTACGAGGATGGTGCGTTATCAGCGGCTGCCAAGAGACTGTATGACCCGCACCGGAGTGCCGGGGGTTCAGCGAAGCATCAACGCTGTATTAGGATGAGATCCCTCGCCGTGGAATGTATCGCTTGGAGGAATGGTAAGCTGTAAGCTCGGACCACGTGGGACGGGGAGCTGCAGGTCACGCGGATTCGACAGCTCATGTGGGCCGGGATGACGGTGCTGACGTCAGCATGTGCCTCAGCCGAGGTTCGGGTCGCACAACCGGGCAGCATCTTACTTGGACGAGCTCTCTGGCGTGCGGCTGCAGTTGGCACGGAAGAAGCAGGAGCAGGAATGCTCAACCACAAGTGTGCGGGAGCTGTCGGTCACTGGCAGAGGAGTCGTGGGCTTCCTCAACTCAAGAGAGACGGGGAGTGGTGGCTGAGTCGACTTCTGGTGCCAGTGAAGGCCTGGTGGCGGTGGGGTCCGGAGCCGAGGAGGTACTTTTGCTCACGCGAGTAGCAGGCGTCGGTGCAGAAGGTGGAGGGGAAATGAAAAGTGCCGCTTCATTTTGTTTCAGCCTTAAACGCCTGCAAATGGGCACTTAGCTGTGAGATGCGATCCTCCGAGGCACTGTAAACAGGAGTGTGTGGATCTCCTGTCAGCAACGGCTTTGAGTCGCGCAAAGCATGGTTCTAAGAATCGGTGAGCCGGGCATCGGGCTCCAGCACCGGGTTGCGGGAAGGGGCCTACTCCCCGAACCCGCGAGCTATTTATTAAACAACTATGCTAGTAAAGAAAAAACGCATAAGTATATTATATTAATATATATAGATAAAAGATTATACAACTATAAACTATATACACAAGAACTATGAGTAGCTAGGGAAGCGGAGGTCAGCTAAGCTGCGCTCCACTGTTCCAACGACTGACATGGACGATAAGAAGGAACTGAAGGGCGGCTGGGTCGGCAGGGGTATATATGCGGCACCATAGCAGCGCCACTCCAGGGGGCGCCCTGCCGACCCACCGAGTGTTGCTAGGGTAAAAACCTTCCGACGAACGTGCACGCGGCGCGCGCACACCTAACTGGAATGGATATGAGCAAGCACTCGAAGAAGAACTACAATTGTATGTTGTTCTCCTAAGTATCAACAGCAGATGGCAGAGGCACTGGCAGATATCTGGCATTCGCACTGATGTTCTTCATTGTAGACACCCTGAAAGAGGCAAGACACCCTGCTGCTTCTGAATCACTTCCCCATTTTGCATCTAAAAACTGAGCAGTGGATCTGGACCCATGTCTCTTTATGGAGACTTATTATGGCAAATTCAGAAGACATATTTGAAAGTCATCTTTGAAGGAAGGCAAAATGGTACAATAATACATATTAAAAGGATATCTAGAAGCTGATTTTCATAGGAGCCCAGTCCGTCACAGCTCCCACTGACTTCATTTGGAGTTGTGTCAACCTAATCATTTTCTCTAATTAAGCAGCATGCACTTTTTCTCTTTAATTGACCACATTTAAATTTAACACAACCTTTAGCTTGAAAAAAATGTGACTGCCACATGTTTTTTCCTTAGTTTAAACCAGTTCACAGTAATTTTTATAAAATTTGTATCATAAATATGTATGCAGCGTAGATTACATATCTCGGACACATATAATGCTATTTAGTTAAATCACAAATGACAAGTAAATTCCACTTGGTACTTTCACTGAGTGCAGCTGTTTGAACAATTCAAACTACTTAAATCTTGAACACTAGAGGGCCCTGTAATTCTACAAAGTGCCAACGTGAGCAGAATAGACAAGGACAACCCGCTTTTCCCCCTCTGCTGAAGTTGAGAGGAAATACCTATCTTTAAACAAAGGTCTTAGGACTGACTTCACTACAATAACCTTTGCTTTAACAAAATCCTGTACATATTTTCTTTGTGTTCCGTTAGTTGTTTTTTTTTGCAGGGGAAGGGGAGTTCTTGGGGCAGTGGGGTGGGTGGGACAGACTACAGAGTATATTCTTATAGACTGTGGGCCTGATTTTTCCACTCCCTTCAACTTCTGTGGTCATTTACCTCTGTGCACAGTGAATGCAAGCAGAGAATAAAATACTACCATTCTGATCTGGCAGCATTTTATACCCACTCTGCACAGGTGTGTAGGTCAGACTAGGTGATCATGATGGTCCCTTCGGGGCGTAAAGTCTATGAGTCTGATGTGTAAATGGCTTACAGGGTGTAAGGCAGTAGAGAATCAGGCTGTGAAGGATTCCTAGAGCATAGGATAGGCAACTCTTTTACAGCCTGATTCAAAGCCCATTGAAGACCATGAAAAGACTCCCACTGTCTTCACTGGCCTTCGTATGAAGTCTTGATTGTGTACTTTCCTTAGTTGAATAAACGGAATTAAAAAAGAGTCAAAACTTACAAGGATAGTTTACCAGAAGTATGAGATATCTCAAAGGAACAGTTGGTCTCTGGCTGGGTTTCAGAGATGTTATACAAAATAAAGAGACCATTAGGGCAACAATATTTTCTGATATTTCTTTTGTCTAATTGACATGTGAATAGTTCCATATTCTTCAAGCAGTGATAAACATACCACCAGGTGGCTCTGGGTTTTATCATCACACGTTTAATTGAAACCCAAAGGACAGTGACTTTCCATCTGTTGGAATTAAGCAGAGTTAGCAGCAAAAATCTTTTATTTTTACATTTGCTACTTACACTCCCTTTAGATTTTCGGGATCCCACAACAGGAGGCAGTGAAGAGGCTTTGGAACTGCAGAAACAAATAATACCTTAGGAGTCTGAACACAGTCTATAATGTAAATGCTATATGTGCCTCTATTATAATAAACAATGGTTTGTTTTCCTAACCATAGCAATGTAGTTAATTATTTTATCCAATCTACTATTGTACTAAGAAATCCCACTGATACTGAAGTCAAATTCCTATTTACCAGGTTGCATTTAAATGCCTAATCCTTGTCTTATGCAAATAAATATATTGTAATTCCCATAATGTATACTTCAGTGGTTCTCAACCAGGGGTACGAGTAGCCCTGGGGGTATGCAGAGATCTTCTAGGGGGTATATCAACTTATCTAGATATTTGCCTAGTTTTACAACAGGCTACATAAAAAGTACTAGCAAAGTCAGTACAGACTAAAATTTCATACAGACAATGGCTTGTTTATACTGCTCTATTTACTAAATGCTGAAATATAAGTACAATATTAATATTCCAATTGATTTATTTTATAATTATACAGTAAAACGAGAAAGTAAGCAATTTTTCAGTAATAGTGTACTGTGACACTTTTGTATTTTTATGTCTAATTTTGTAAGCAAGTAGTTTTTAAGTGAGGTGAAACTTGGGGGTAGACAAGACAAATCAGACTCCTGAAAGGGGTACAGTAGTCTTGAAAGGTCGAGAATCACTGGTATATTTTATATACTGAAAAATGTGAGGAGGTATTCTGTTCATCTGTGCAAGATCCCCTCAGTGCCTATAATTCCAAGTATCTCCATTGACTTCAGTGGAGCAATGCCAATTTATACCAGCTGAGGATCTAGCTCAATATCCCTTAGGCTATATCTACACAGTGAGCTAAGGGTGCTATTCCCCTGCTCGTGTACACATACTTCCGCTAGCTCTTATTAGTGAGTATGTACTTGGCACAGCTCAGCAGTGCCGCCACTACCACTACGCATGCTACCATAACTACGCTGCTATTTATACTCACGCTAGCTCGATGAGAACTAGCACAACTGTATGTACACAAATGGGAAATCACACTCCTAGCTCGTAACATAGACATAACCTTAGGTTATGCTTTGCATTACTTTTCCGTTCGTGCCTTAAAAATGTTTTTCCCAGAATACTTTGCGTTACTAATTCTAGCTGTATACAGTTCACAAAAGTCAGTATGTATTGCACTGGAGTTAATCTGCAAAATAGGAGACAAATTTTGATCTCACATCAGTTTCTCACTGGCACATCTCCACTGATCTCAGTGGAAATATTCACCAGAGAAAGTGAGAGAATTGGGCCCAAATTTTTCTAAAGAATTTAAAAGATTGGTCCAATTTTTAAATTACAGTGATCCATCAAATACCCATTATGAGCTCAATCTTACAAACATTACCAGTGTAGAGCTTATTACTATGCATAGTCCCATGGAACTCCATGGGACTACTAATGGTAGTTTTGCACCAAGCCCCACAGTGTTCATATGATTAGTCCCTAAAAGAATACTCATGTGACAAGGGGCATTGTCTGGTCCCTGGTGAACAAATGGTTAACTCCAGCTCAGCTCCCTTTTCTCCTTGCACAGGTAGTCAGGGGAAGGGCTGGAAGAGTGTGTAACTGGGAAACAGAGTGTGTGTGGTGGGGAGGGGGGGGAAGAATACCTTTAAGGAAGGTCACACTCCACACCTGGGTCATAGAACTGGCTTACAGCACCTTTTGAAAGAATGCATGCTCCACACACCATACAAAATATAGTGGGCCTCAGCCACGATAAATCAGCATAGTTCCACTGAAAACCATAGAGCTATGTGGATTAACACCAGTAGAGGAAAAATTTGGATGGGGAGGGCTGAGCCAGGGAATCTCTCTCACGGTGTTCATGTTGTGGTACATAATCTCTCACTTTAATGGTACTTTTATGAGAGAAATACATCCTCCCTTCCTCTCAGTTTCCTTCCTCTCTCTGGTAATATTCTTTGTCCCCTTTTCTTTCTTTTGGGCATCAACACAGGTTTTTCAAAAAATATAAATACAGATCTGCTTCTGTGTTACATTTTGTGTGTCTCAAATAATGATTTTGTGTTTTATTGGGTTTGGTTTGTAAACACAATGACTAACACACAAGGACATGAGTAGTATGAAAATACACACACACACACACACACGTGTATAAAGAAAGCTTACCCCTGAGGTCTTCTTATTGTAGACTTGCTAAACAGTAGATCACCATAAGGCAACTTCTTAAACTTGTCTCTGCCCACTGCAACATAGAACTGCCCATTCTCCAGATCTGACCCACTCTGAACAAGTTTTCCATCTAAAGTATAAAGCCTGGCAAAACATTAATTGCAGTTTCAATTAGATTTCCTAAGTGTATTGAAAAGCTGGAGTAACCTATCCACTTAAAAATCATGACTGATTCTTTTCGTCCTTAATTTACTGGACTTCAAAAGCAGAGCTATAACAGTTGTCATACAAATATCACTATACCCCCAAAGAATCAAATACAAGGGAAGAAATATCAAACTAACCATCTACATCACAACTTGGATCAAGCCACATGGTACTTGGGTTCCAAGCAGGTGAACAGAGAAATCTAATTTGGGATTGATCTCTCATTGTCATGGGTGAACTGTGTCAGCTAATGAAACAAGAACTATTGGGAGACAGATAGACCCTCTATCCAGTAACTGGAATAAGTGTAAGAATTACTGGATTTCTGTACTCACAGAAACTTTATTCTCTAGAGCTACATGTGATCTGTTCCATTGGCTCTCAACCTTTTTCATTCTAGGACCCTCTTTTCCATATCAAGATTCACTTTCCATCCAGCTTTATGGAAAAGGCAGGTAGATCATTACCCCAAGATTCAGAACCCATCTTCTATTCATTTCAAGTGTGAACATAATTATGCATAGTACTTTTATTCACACAGGGTATCTATGCTGGATTGGGCTTTTTTTGTTGTGGTGGGTATTGTTAATATATTATCAGGTCACTTTTACATTATAGTAGCGTTTCTCAAACTGGGGCCACCTGGAGATCCCCAAGGGTGCGCCGGGGGTTCCCAGGCTCCGTTGATCAACTCCTCCCCCTCTCTCCTAGTGCTTCCTGAATGCTAAAGTCTGGAGGCACAGTAGAGCTAAGGTAGGTTTCCTTCCTGCCCTGGCAGGGGGTCTCTGTGCACTGCCCACTACCCAAGAGCCAACTCCACAGCTCTCATTGGCCGGGAACCTCCTGAGCCCCCCGCCTAGGAACTGCTGCCAGAGAGATGTGTCAGTTACTTTCTGGAGCTGCCTGAGGTCCCAGAGTCCCTCCCGGGGTCCACAGCCTGCACCCCAACCCCCTACACTAGCTTGGTGAAAGTGAGTGAGGGTGGGGGAGAGCGAGTGATGGGGGGGATAGAGTGAGTGGGGCCGGGGCATTGGAGAAGGGGCAGGGAAGGGGCATGGCCTCGGAGGAGGGCAGGGCAAGGACTGCATGGGGGATTTTGGGGGGTCCCCAAAAAATTTTAAATCAAAATGGCAGTCCTTGGGTTGCTAAAGTTTGAGAACAGCTGCTTTATAGCAAGGAACAGTATGCATAAAACAATTAAAATACCAAAAGCTAATGTCTGTGTTGTACCAGAGGGATCTTTACCATAATAATCTCGGTATACAGAGTAACAGACTATTGTGTGTACACATGCATTGACTGAGGGTGAAGGAAGAAACGTGTTGCTTGGGGATTTCTATTTCTCTTCTGTCAGAATCACCTCATTTCCAAATCTCTGATTTTATACAAGAAAGATCACAAGGGGGTGGAGGGAATCCCTCTATACTGAACCGGTTCTACCCTGTGCAGCATGTTCCACAACTCAACAACAGGAGCACGTTTACATAAGTAAATTTAACATTCAAACATCTGTATTTAAGAAGCCTTCTAGAGAGTGTGTGCATGTTATCCACAAAGTGCACGTACAGCAAATGAATGCACACAATATTGACACAAATATTAATTTTTCAACAAGTCCACCTCAACAAGCTTTTTTCCCAAGTGATATATACAAGATGACAGAGCTGAGCTAAGTCAGAAAATTCTGTATTTTATAAAAGAGAAAAAGCTACTTTTCCCCACAATTCGTTTTACACTAACTTCCAATGGTCAGTATTAGTCAGATGAATCCATTGCCCTTTGAGGCCAGACATACACTTGGTTTAATCTTGCATGAAATAAAATAAAAAAAGCACAATTTGCAAAAACACTCTGACATATTTTTGTAACCCATAATTCATCATTAATCCCCCCAGATGTGGAAATTCCTCAGTTTTCTAGGCGCAACAAATTGTATACCAACATAGGCAACGTTTTTGGTCTTATTTTATATATTAACATCAATCTCAGCTTTTAAACTTTGCTGTTTCCTCGCATATCTAGTATGTCATCCCAAATGCACTTCCACTACTACAAAGTATACTTAGTGGTTATTTTTTAAATACAAACATTTCATGGTAATGGCAGCACTTGAAAAAACACTTATGCTTCATTGTCACATAAAAGCCACCCACCGGTAATGATGAAACAACATTAATGAGCAAATAAGCCCACAAAGACAAGGAAACCTAAAATCAATAAGGAAACTCATTTCTGAATTCACCTCATTGTGTTTGTTAGACCACATATTGCTTGGAGAACCCTGGAAAACAGGAAAATTGATGTAGTTTAGGAAATAGAATTCTGCCATCTAAATGTCAATGGGTGTGGGTATGGGTGTATTAAATAGATTTTTAACTTTGTCTAACGTATACTTTTCTGCTTTAAATGCCTTATTTGTTGTTCTTCTTCAATGTTGTCAGCCTAATGAACCACCTGAAAACCTTAACAACAAATATCTGGCAGCCTCTAGCTAAGTTTCTCACGAATAATAATAAAGCCTAATAATTTAATTAAACATAATCAGCTGTTTAAAGTGAAAACAATAACAACAATGCATTTAACAAAGGAACTTTATTAAAAAAATTATTACAGACCTGCCAAGTATCACATATGTTGTGTGATATTCATGCCTACAGCTTTTTCCCCATCCACCCAGTCATACCTGCCCACAGCCTAGCTGGTTTCTCATGTATCCCTGTTAGGCATCAGAGATGCCCCTGCAGTGATACCTTCTAGGGGAGGCTGTGGCGGCTACTCTGCAAGGAGCCTCACTCTCTGCTACCCTTCCTGCATCTGAGCCAGAAATGGGGAGCGAGTAGCAGAGGTGGTGGCAGGGACACAACGTGAAAGGCTGGTGCCTAGGCTCCTTGCCTTCCACAACCTTACTCACCCGTCAAGTTGCTTCAGGCTCTCAATTACCACCTCGCTCTTCCCTCACCTTGCCTAGACACACCCCACATCATCACAACTCCCCCAACCAACTCACCCGTCCTGGTATACACCCCCCCATGCCACACCTCCCCCTCACCTCCAGGCACCCTCTACCTCCCCACCACATACCCCTCAGGCATAGGCGATGCATGGGGTGGCATGGGGGGAGGGTCAAGTGGTCCTCTCCCAGATTTTTGCTTGGCGTGCTGAGTGGAGAGAAAGGGGCTGTGTCCTTTTCCCGCTGTGTCCTTTTCCCTCAGCATGCTTGGCCCCTGTCCCTGGCAGCGGGCCCAGGTAGGGAGCAGAGGAGGCAGGCCCAGCCACTTCCCACACTCACCACTCTAGGTCACTGCTCTGTACAGCATGGCAGAAGCCTGCAAAAGCTCGGCTGGGGAGATGACGGCAATGGGCCACACCCCCTGCCTGGGCCCGGCTGCTGGTGACAAGGGCAGAATGTGCCAGGCGGCAGGCGCAGCAGGAGAGGGATAGAGTCATCTCCCCTTCTGTAGGTAACTCTGCTGTGTTAGGCAGAGCATGGTGACCCCAGGTTGGGCTCAGGGCAGCAGGGGTTTCTGGGCAAGGGAGACACATGGGGAGGTCCTGTGTCCTCCCCCTTAGATTGTGTTCCTCCCTCCAGCATTAGGAGGCACAAGTCGTCTATATCAGGGACCTGGCAATATCTGATTCAAGGTACTGCAGATAGGCTCCCATCTACCTCGCTCATAAATTCCCCTCCTTCTACTGCTCTACATGTATTTGCTTGTAATTCCCCATCCTTCCTGCACCTGCCCCCACTCTTGGGGAGCTTGGCAGGGAGAATCAGTGACTTGATAAATGTCATGCATGAAACCACAAAACTTGGCAGCTATGTTTTTAATGATGTGGAAAAGAAAAACACCACACATAGTGTCATTCTCGTAATTCTGTTTTTTCTTGTTTAATAAGAAGTTTTATCTTTCTGGCATCAGTGGTCTCACAGGATGACAACATAGTGACTATAAACCACAGCAATTAATTTGTAACTTATTAAGGAACAATGATCACTTTACTAACTTATTTAATATGTACTCCTAGCATTTTAAGGAACAGAATATGAAAACTAGGTTAATAGGAAACCAGAAAAGGAAAACACTGAATGGTTCAAATGCCATGCATAGACGCCAACTCCGTGGGTGCTGAGCACCCACCAGCAGCCCCCCCATCAGCTCTTCCACACCCCACCCCAGCGCCTCCTGCCCACCGACAGGCCCTGCAGATCAGCACCTCCCCCTCCCTCCCACCTTCCGTGATCAGCCGTTCTGCAATGTGCAGGTTTTGGGCAGGAGGGGAGAGGAGTGAGGACACAGCATGCTCAGGGGAGGGGGCAGAACTGGGCAGAAAGAGGCGGGGCAGGAGTGGAGCGGGGGTGCGAAGAGGGAAGGTGGGGGTGGGACCTTGAGGGAAGGGGTGGGGTGGGGCCTAGGGCAGAGCCGGGGGTCCAGCATCCTCTGGCACTTTGGAAAGTCAGCACTTGTGATGTCATGTGTTATTTGGTGATAAAAATGCACAAAACACTGAACTGCAACCATAGTTACCTACAGAATAATGTATACCTTTCTGTATATAAATTGGTTATTTGTTATACCAAGTAGTGACATCAAACTATGAGAACAAACCTCTAATGGTTTATTAATTTAAAAACAATCTGGAGGTGGAAACAAAGGGCCAGATCCTCAGCTGGTAAAAAGTGACATCATTTCACTGGAGCTATAATTTATACCTGGTGACGATCTGATCAAGAGAGTTGTCATGTATATTTACATTTATTTTACTGTATATAACATCTTGGATGTCCCAAAAAAACATGGTGTTTTGTGAGTCTAGTGATGTTGATAGAAACCTGGGGCTGGGGATGAGGGAACTGGATGGAAGCTAGCTAGCAGACTGAAGTTACACAGCAGGGGAGATTTTTTCATCTCTTATTATTTGGGGGGAATTTCTCTTTTTGTGATACAGTTTTACAACCCGAGGGTCTTACTGACTCCTACCTGCTCCAGAATAGCTTAGTAAGCATCAGTTGGAAAGAGTGCTTCACTGGTACAGGGCTGTAACCTTTTCTCTTAGATGTAGACCTTACCTAAGTTAACCATGCCTTTCCCATCTGCAAAGTGGATTATTGTAATGTGCCCTATATGGGGATGTACTGGAAGGCCACAAAGTTTGTTAGTGCAGGATTTGGCAGCCTGCTTACTTCAATGTTTCCCACAGAGAGCACATTTAATCTGTGCTCAAGGACTTGAACTGGCTCGCAAATAATTTCCAAGTACAATTAAAGGGTCTAATTTTAAGCTTTAAAGCCCTAAATCACCCACCGGGGCATCTAAGCACACCCACGTACTGTCTGGCGGATGATCATCCACCAAATGCCACTGACAAGCTGCGTCATTCAGAGGAGTTGCTCTCGAAATGCCGCCGATTTTCGGTGGTATTTCAACTGTGACACCTCTGGATGACGCTGCTTGTCAGCGGCATTTCGGTGGTGACACCTATTGACGTTGCCGCTTGGCAGAATTTTGGCAGATGCTTGTCTGCTGTCACAGTCCTCTGTGGTTCATCGTCTGGCACCCGCCAGACGAAAAAGGTTGGGGACCACTAGCCTAAATGATTTGGGACCTACCTACCTACCTGAGAGATCATCTCTCCTCTAATCAATACTGTGGCAACTGAGATGAGCTGAGATGCTTGTATAACTTTGGAACCAGCTTCCCACCTTGGTCTGACAGTGAATGAGCTGGTCGACTTTCTGAGCATACTGCAGGGCCCAAGTCATCAGAAAATGGTGGGCTGTGGATAGAGCTGGTTGAAAGAAATTAGATGGGCCAGTTTCCCATTGAAAAATGCTGGGTTTTTATAATTGAAATATTTTGTGGGAACATGTCCATTTTGATAAAACACTTCAAGACAAAAGTCAAAATGTTTCATTTCAATAATGTTAAAACATTATATTTTGACTTTGTTTTTATTTTGTTACATTAAATATTAATGTTAATGTTGTATTGTCCTTATATATTATATTTAAAATTATACGTCAAAACTATAAAGCCATAATAAAATATTTCAACTGTACTGAATCAACTTTTTTGGAACTTTCATTTAAGTGGAAATGCAACATTTCAGATTTTCATTCTGATTAGGAATATTTTTTTTCAAGATGTCAGAATTTCCTGTGGAACAGAAATTCCGTCCCCAACCAGCTCTATTTATAGAGGTTTAGAGATGTGTCAATATGTAAAGTATATGTTATAAATATACAACTTCCCCATACCTGTGCACAGCTCCACTTCGGAGGGTTACTTTTTCTGTCACCATTTCAAGAACATGATCCCATTGATTTAGTGTTTTTCTAGGGATGAAGAGGCGCACTGCTGGATTTATAAGATCTCCATTAGCAATCAGACTGGAAGAATAAAGGAAAGTTATATAACGTGTAGTTGTGTTTAAATAAAACTCAATAGAAACAAGAAAAAGACGATGGTGGATTACCTCCCCTAACTGAAAATCCTACTTACAAAATAGTGCATGGCTCTTGAAGTGGTTTTCGAAACCGTGCTGACACATTGATTTTACTGTGGGTAACTGGTTTCACCTGGAATGACAAAAGTATTAAGTCATTTATTCTATCTTATCTTACGACAGGACTTTTTAAAAAATGTATTTCGTTTTATTTTTACCTCACTCCTCTTTTTCCAGCAGTAAGTTTAACTTCACACTACTGCAATCTGGCACTAAGTACTCTCCGGGGTACAACAGCATACTATAATGGCAGGGGCCCTTCTTGGGGGAATTATATTAGGTTATAAAATTTGGACCGTGACCTTTTGCCTTCATAAAGACCTTCCTTCCCACCCCCTTATAAAGCTTTCCTCTCTCCTTCCCAATATGCAGGAGTTATGTTGACATAAACATACACTGCCACAAAACCTGCACTGACGTTCAGAGCTCAGCAGATGCCATTACTGACTTGCCAGTAAGTGCTGTTGAGTCACACAAGGGTCAACTCCCAAACTTCACCCCTGACTTCTGACAGTGTTTCTGTCTTAGTTCTCATAGTTCATGCCTACTGGTTCGGAAAGTCAAACTTGCAGCTTCAATTCAGTACAATAGCTAAATGCCTCTAGGCCTTAGAGTTTAATAAATATTTTGCTCTTATACAGCCCTTTTCATCCAGCTCTTTTCATTATCAAAGCACTTTACAAAAGAGGGTAAGTACGAGCCTCATTTTACAGATGGGAAAGGCACACAAAGGTTAAAAAACTCACTCAGGTAGAAGTTTGTGGCATTCAAAATAGAACACGGGCTGACTGATCCCCAGACATTGGCATTAATCACTAGACCATACTGCCTCCCTTTTTAATAAACACTGTGTTCAGAGTGCTCAGTAGTCATGACATTAATATTTAATAGAAAGTTATCCAATGCTATCAAGCTAGGCTTCCATAGGGCATTCATCACATTCTTTCAAATTTTCAAGTAAAAAAAATAAACAAACATCTTCTTCCCCCCAAAAAACTAAGGGGAAGACATTCAATCTACTACAATTCACAAATCATTGAGCCAAGTGGGCTGACAAGATCCCAAACAAACATCCAAAAATAAAGGAAAATGTATTTACAATTTCAAAATACCCCAAGAAAGGGTCACAGGTTTGAAGGATTCAACACACCGTACTCACAAATAGAAACATGCTTTGAAATACTTATATAGTTAGCGCAAGTTACATGCCCAATCGTAGGATGAAAAATGGCCCATGCTTTAGTCCCTTATAAGCTTTATCAGTCCTCGTCCACACATAAAAGTTGCATCAACTTAATTAATAAGCTTTATTTCAACTTGGGGGAAACTACCATTTATATCTTCAAACGGCTTTACAAACAAACAAATTAATTCAACCTGAAAGCACCCTGTAAGTATTATCATCTACCTTGTACAGAATGGAAAACTGACAAAGAGGTTAAGGGACCTACCAGATAGTCACAAATTTTAGGGTCAGGAGAGATTATGATGACCATCTAGTCTGATGTCTTGCATAACACAGGCCAGATAACCTCATCCAGTTATCCCTGCATCAAGACAATATTTAGAATAATTGAATCATAGAACTGTAAGGGACCTCAAGAGGTCAAGTCCCCTGCACTCAAGGCAAGACTAAGTATTATCTAGATCATCCCTGACAGGTGTTTGTATAACCTGCTCTTAAAAATCCCCAATGATGGAGATTCCACAACCTCCCTAGGCAATTTATTCCAGTGCTTAACCACTCTGACAGTTAGGAAGTTTTTCCTAAAGTCTATCCTAAACCACCCTTGCTACAATTTAAGCCCATTGCTTCTTGTCCTATCCTCAGAGGTTACGAAGAACAATTCTTCTCTGTCCTCCTTTTAACAGCCTTTTATGTCCTTGAAAACTGTTATGTCCCCTCTCAGTCTTCTCTTCTCCAAACTAAACAAACCCAGTTTTTTCAATCTTCCCTCACAGGTCATGTTTTCTAGACCTTTAATCATTTTTGTTGCTCATCTCTGGACTTTCTCCAATTTGTCCACATCTTTCCTGAAATGTGCACCCAGAACTGGACACAATACCCCAGTTGAGGCCTAATCAGAGCAGAGAAGAATTACTTCTCGTGTCTTGCTTACATCCCAGAATGATGTTTGCTTTTTTTTGCACAGTGTTACACATCATAATTTAGCTTGTGATCCACTATGATCCCCAGATCCCTTTCCACAGTACTCCTTCCAAGGCACATTTCCTGTTTTGTAGGTGCAACTGATTGTTCCTTCCTAAGAGAAGTACTTGCATTTGTCCTTATTGAATTTCATCCTATTTACTTCAGACTATTTCTCCAGTTTGTCCAGGTCATTTTGAATTTTAATCCTTTGCAACCCCTCCCAGCATGGTATCATCCGCAACCTTTATAAGTGTACTCTCTATGCCATTATCTAAATCACTGATGATGATATTGAACAGAACCGGACCCAGGTCCGATCCCTGCGGGACCCCACTTGTTATGCCCTTCCACCATGACTGTGAACCACTAATAACTACTCTCTGGGAATGATTTCCCAACCAGCTATGCACCCACCTTATTGTAGCTCCATCTAGGTTGCATTTCCCTAGTTTGTTTATGAGAAGGCCATGTGAGACAGTATCAAAAGCCTTACTAAAATCAAGATATACCACATCCACCACTTCTCCCCTATCCACAAGACTTGTTACCCTATCAAAGAAAGCCATCACGTTGGTTTGACACGATTTGTTCTTGACAAATCCACGCTGACTGTTACTTATCACCTCATTATCTTCTAGGTGTTTGCAAATTGATTTCTTAATTATTTGCTCCATTATCTTTCTGGGTACAGAAGTTAAGCTGATTGGTCTGTAATTCCCCGGGTTGTTCTTATTTCCCTTTTTATAGATGGGCACTATATTTGCCACCTTCCAGTCTTCTGGAATGTCTCCCGTCGTCCATCTCTTCCACGACTTTTCAAAGATAATTGCTAATGGCTCAGATATCTCCTCAGTCAGCTCCTTGAGTTTTCTAGGATGCACTGCATCAGACCCTGGTGACTTGAAGACATCTAACTTGTTTAAGTAATTTTTTACTTATTCTTTCCCTATTTTACATTCTGAATCTACCTCATTTTCACTGGCATTCAGTATGTTAAACATCTAATCGCCACCAACCTTCTTGGTGAAAATCAAAACAAAGAAAGTCATTAAGCACCTCTGCCATTACCACATTTTCTGTTATTGTCTTTCCCCCCACATTGAGTACTGGGCCTACCCTGTCCTTGGTCTTCCTCTTGCTTCTGATGTATTTGCAGAATGTTTTCTTGTTACCCTTTATGTCCCTAGCTAGTTTGATCTCGTTTTGTGCCTTGGCCTAATTTTATCCCTACATGTTTGTGTTATTTGTTTATATTCACTCTTTGTAATTTGACCGAGTTTCCACTTTTTGTAGAACTCTTTTTTGGGTTTTAGATCATTGAAGATCTCCTGGTTAAGCCACGGTGGTCTCTTTCCATACTTTCTATCTTTCCTACACAGTGGAATAGTTTGATCTTGTGCCCTTAATATGTCTCTTTGAAAAACTGCCAACTGTCTTCAATTGTTTTTCCCCTTAGACTTGCTTCCGATTGGATTTTGCCTACCAACTCCCTGAGTTTACTAAAGTCTGCCTTCTTGAAATCCATTGTCTTTATTGTGCTGTTCTCCCTTCTACCATTCCTTAGAATCATGAACTCTAACATTTCATGATTACGTTTACCCAAGTTGCCTTCCACTTTCAAATTCTCAACCAGTTCCTCCTTATTTGTCAAATCAAATCTAGAACACCCTCCCCTCTAATTTTCTGGTTTATCTACCGCATATCTTTTAGAAAGATATCCGGTATTGATTTAAAGACTTCCAGAGATGGAGAATCCACCACATAGCTAGGTAAATTGTTCCAATGGCTAGTTACCCCGACTTTAAAATGTGCATTGTTTTTACTGAGTTTCTCTAGCTTCACCTTCTAGTCATTGGCTCTTGTTATGTATTTGTCTGCTAAATTAAAGATCCTTCTCTATCAGAAATGTTCTCCTCTCATAAGTATTTAAAAAACGTGATCAAGTCACCTCTTAACCTTCTCTTGGATAAACTAGAATAAGCTATTTTGTCTCTCTCAGTAAGGCAGGTTTTCCAAAGTGGAATACCGGAGACAGTATTCCAGAAATGGTCTTATTAAGGCAGTATACATTATACATCTCCCTGTTTCTACTTGATATTCCCCTTAGATATCCAAAGATCATACTTGCTCTCTTCAGGACCGGCTCCAGGTTTTCTGCCAGCCCAAGCAGCATGCAAAAAAAAAAAAAAAAGCCACGGCAGCGCGACCGCGCTGCTCCACTCGTCAACGCCAATTCAGCAGCTAGTCCTTCGCTCAGAAAGGGAGTGAGGGACTTGATGACGACGACCCGGACCTGCCACCCCAATAGCAGTGGAAGGGCCACCCCTTGGAATTGGCCACCCCAAGCACCTGCTTCTTTAGCTGGTGCCTGGAGCCGGCCCTGGCTCTCTTAATCACCACATCACACTGTTGAATTCGTTAAAGGTGAATAAATGGGCTCAAGTCAAAGGTTTTAACATGATCCTGTAACTGTCCAACACGAAGCAGTTTTAAACAAGGTTCTGGGTTTGGTATACAGAGACTTCAGTACCATGGCAAACATACTGTTAAAAATCTTGTAACCCTTTATTAAAAATACAAAAAAGAAGGAAAAACAGTTATAGCACTTGAAATGTTAAGTAAGGTTTTCATTTAAGCATCCCTCATTCCCTATCACTTTAACTGTAGAGAGCCTTTAAAAGGGGGGGGGAGGGAGACCTTGTTTGACAGTCTATCCGATAATATTAAAGATGGTAATAACTGTCCTTTTGGGGAGAAGAGAAGCAGTTAGTTGAAATGGGCTGGAGCTGTTGTTAAAGTCCGATCCCATTTCCTAAAAGGCAAAACAAGACACCTACAAGAGGGTAGAGAAAAGAAGAGTAAAGATAAAAAATCCAGCTTCTGTCTCTGATGTTGACTCTCACTTGGAATCTCACTTCTGGAGAAAACCTGGCATGGCAGACGGTCTTATTAGCCACTTCTCAGACCTGGCAAATTGTAACAGCATCAACTCATTTACAGTATTGCTTTTAGCTGCCTCTTTCTATTTACAAAAAGAACGAAGAGTACTTGTGGCACCTTAGAGACTAACAAATTTATTTGGGCATAGGCTTTCGTGGGCTAAAGCCCACTTCATCAGAGGCATGCACGAGACTAATCAATTAAGGTGGGCTATTATCAGCAGGAGAACTCATTAGAGTTGGTATGGCAACTCTCATTTTTTCATGTTCTCTGGATATAGATAGATAGATAGATAGATAGATAGATAGATATCTTCCTACTGTATTTTCCACTGCATGCAGCTGATGAAATGGGTTTTATCCCACAAAAGCTTATGCCTGAATATATTTGTTAGTCTCTAAGGTGACACAAGTACTCCTCCTTTTTGCTGATACAAACTAACATGGCTACTACTCTGAAATCTTTCTATTCACAGGCTTAAAGCAAGTTGTGAAATACGAAGTCTTGGCTGGCTAAGCCAGACTTATTAGAGAGAAGGCAAAAGGTGAGAGAGAGTAAAAGAGAAGAAATAAGGCAGGAAAGGAAAAGAACATGTAGGATGGGGGAGCAGGGAGGTGACAAAATCTCATATCCCAGGTTGTGTTTGGGATTTAGTCGGAGCTGGTGGAGGTGGCAATGTCATCTGGTACCTCTCTCTGGCCTACTCTGGTCAAAACATCTCTCAGGATTAGGACGAAGAAGTACAGGGTCCTAGGAGAAAGTGGGAGTGGCAGTCATGATGGTAAAATTCTCTCTTCTCCTTCTCTCCCCTCAGTCACCCAGTGTCATGGTAGGCCCTCTGCTTCACCTCCACCCATCCATCCATATTTTCTCCCTAAAGCCTCTTTTTGAGGCTCCCAAAAGGGAGTGATGGGTGGAAAGTCCCATCCCCTCATTATTTTGTCCACCAATTAGGCCTAATTTATGACACACCAATTTTGGTTGATTGATTTCTGGTTCCACTTTTCTTCTTTTCCAGGCATAATCTTAACACAGTCCTTTAGTTATAACAGTGGCCTTTTGATTTAGGCTAATTCAGTCTGCCTTGCTTTTGTTGTTGTAGGTTATTGTGACACTTTATAAACTATCTCACAGCTTTTACAGTTGCACTCATAATTAAGATAAATGTGTATGCCCAATTATCACAACAGAGCTTATGGCAGATAGTTACTGATTCTGATGTGCAAATTGCTTTCAGAGTCACTACTTTCCAAAATACAGTCCCATCATCCTATATGTATGACCTACACCCTTTGTTCCCAGATATATGACCTTGCATTTGGCTGTATTGAAACACAAATTGTTCAAGTAAGCCCACTTTACCAAGCAACCCAGATAATTCTGTAGAGCTGACTTGGTCATACCATTATCGCTGCACCAATTATCATGTCATCTGCAAACTTTACCAGATATGATTTTATATTTTCCTCCAGGTTATTGATAAAGATTTTAAATAGCATGAGGCCAAGTACAGACCCTTGAGGAAGGAACCTCACTAGAAGCACCCCCTACGAATGATGATTCCCCATTTACAACCACTTTTTGAGATCTATCAATTAGCCAGTTTTTAATCCATATAATGTGTGCTTCATTGACATTGTATATTTGTATGTTCTATGTATACAGGTACCTTTGTCAGCCAAATTAGTCAATAGTAGAGCTAGGATTAGAACTCAAAAATTCTTAACTCTATGTTTAATCTACCAATTCAGTACTGTCACTTAATCTCTGCACATTTTCAGATAGTGCGTTGCTTAGAATTGCATGTTTTGCTATGAAAGGAAGGAGACTTGGGATGTTAGTTACCAAGGGTCATTTCTTGAGAGATTCTAAGCGGTGTAACCCTTTGATTTTTTGCATTGGAGGTGGGGAGAGGGAGGAAGGATTTGCCTCTCCATACCAGGGGTCTGAGGCTCAAAGATTCTATTTCCCAAACCTGCAGAACTCTTGGGATGCACTTCAGATGGGGTAATCTGTGTAAAGACCACTCTCCTTCAAAAACTTCCTGCCTCCTTCATTTGACAGACTGCTCATCACAACCACAACTGCCCCAGAAATTCCCTAAAGCAGTGGTTTCCGAACTATGGGGCAGGTCTCCCAAGGGAGGCGTGAGCTGTGTGCTTTATTTATTTTTGTTGTTATGAGCTTTGGTTGTCAGCCCCAGGTTGCTGGGGCTTATGCAGAAGGGCTATGCACACCTGAGAGGCAGGGATAAAGGGGACAGCCAGAGCTCTGCCACATGGGCTCTCTTGCCCTCCCACCTCAAATCACTCACCAGAAATAAGAGTTCAATGGGGTGCTAAGGCCGCTGTGACAAATGGTGGGTGGTGTATGTGTATTGGGCCGAGAACGGATGTGTAAATGACTACAGACACAAAGAAGGGGACCCTAGTCAAAAAAGTTTCAAAACCACTCCCCTAAAGGGGCATGTCCAAACCTTGGAGGAGTAAGCAGTGTAAATGACCTCAAACTGTCTGCAGTAATTGATGCTACTTTGGCGTGGGAGAATGGGAGAAGCTGAGGTAGAATTTAATAGACTGCAAAATGCTGCCCAGTTAGAATAGCGTTCCCCCCACTTCAGGTGTGCATGAAATGACTTATCTGTACACAACAGAAGAATGGAATGTGGGCAGGAATGCCTGCCCTTAACAGAGCGTAAGTAAGCACTGAACGTTTTAGTTTTTCCTTTTCACTGTGGTGTTCTTAAACAGTATTATTCTGTTGTTGTGCCTAAAGTTTCAAATTTATTTACAGTCACTGAATATATTTTTGCGTAAAACCTATTTATAACGTCTTTCTGGATTCCAATCTTCTATCTTTTTTTCCAACATGATGACTTTTCCCCCCTTTGGCAGTGATGCATGTCAAAGAATTCAGTTGGAGGGGGCATATGGCAACCCCCTAAATAAACTCTCCTGGTTTACACAGTAACTACCATCAAAGAGTGGCAATATTTACCATTGGTAACATTTCAAGTGAGCTATAATATAAAAGGCAAATAGGTATGTTAAAAATGGACTTAGAGCTGGCATTGTTGTAACTAAGCCCCAAAAGCAGTGGGGATAAAAATAGGTTTAAAAAAATGAAATCACTTTTAAAAATTAAATCAATTGAAAACAGAGATGAAACTTAAAAACAAATTAGAATGTACAGCCCCCTACTGTAGTCACTTACATGGTAAAAAAAAGTTTAATACCATATAATAGACTATACTAAAATGCTATACATTAAATAGTCATGCAAATATTAAGCACAGTAGATTCATGACAGGTCCCATTCAGCCTACAATCTATTTTATTTAATACTATCAATGGCACCGAATTAACGAGATGTTGTAGCCTGGGACCGTCAGATGACTATTGGTCAAGGGGCAGATCCTGCCAACACTACTGAGATTAGCACTTACTACTGTGAGCAGGCCCATTAAAGTGGTTCACAGCAGTAAGTACTAAACTCACTAGTAACTGTGCATTTTCAGGGTCAAACATACTCCTTGTCCACTCAAGAAAAGCAGGCACACTACACAGCTCTGGCAGGATTTTGGGATTCCACGAGATGGGCCGGCATTCCTTTGGCACAGGGTAGCTGCAGTCTGTGGGGACTAGCTGAGCCCCAGTGTGTGGGAAGCTTTTGGCTACACCCTCAGCAGGTGGACAGATGGAATGGCTGAGGAGGTTAGTGCAGCCCTAGACTCCAGAAGTGCCTGTGGAGGGAACTGGGAGGTGGATTCCTGGAACTCCTGTGGATTCCTAGAACTCCTCTTCACTAAAGCCATTTACTGAGGTGGTCAAGGATATCTCTTTGGAGTCTGTTATGTTCGCCTGTACTATCTATCTGTAAACTAGTGTGTGTCTTAATGTCTGCTTTAAATCCCACTGAAGTCAGGGAGAGCAAGGGTTGCCACATGACCCAGTTTTCCCAGGGTTGTCCCTTTTTTGAGATAGCTGTCCTATAAAATCTGTAACGGTGTTCAAGGTACACTACCAGCTGTCCAGTTTTAGGGGCTCACGATGCTCCCAGATGTCATGTTTTTTCGTACCTTAGAGGTAGCAACCCTAGTAGAAACCTTCCCATGAACTTCAATGGGCTTTAAATTAGACCCTGGGACTTTGGGAAATCCTGGCACTCAGAAGATTCTACATTACTAGCCTGGGCAGGGAGAGATAATGATAGCTTGTTGTGACATTGTTTGTAATTGGCATAGTTGGAGCACAGAGATTTTGCAGAGGCTGCCAAATTATGAAGGATCTTGATCATTTTTGGTGTCAGTTTTAAAGAAAAACATTTTAAGGTTCATTTTTTACAGTGTTACTATAGCAGTCTTTTACCATACTAGGCTTTTAGCGGAGGAGGGAAATCTGCCATGTCTCCAGATTGCAATAGGGAGCCAAACTGGGAATATTTTGAAGATGTTCCTGTAGCTGCTGTCAGTGTCAAAGGATCATTTACCACTGTAACCAGTGTAGCAAAGAGCTTCAAAGCCAAGAAGCAAGGAAACATTTTGAAAAGCATGCTGCTGAGGGCTAGGCTGACAATAATCATACTTTAGTATTCACTAGTCTGAATATTTAGACCCAGATCTTGGGCTGTGTTCAAAGAACAACTGATGCAGAGCATATTCCACTCCCAACCAATGCTGGGGCTGTCAGTCCAATTTACAGCATAAAGCAGACTGGCTTCAGTACTTAACAGTATTTGTGTACCTAAAGACTGATTTGATCCTTTGGTTCCAGATTCTCCAAACCTGATCCTTAGGTCGCTACTAACTATCCTAACCAGCAACATCCCTGGGTGCTGGGGAACAGAGAAAGATGTTAAACACAAAGGGGCTTTTTTGTAGGATTTCCCTCCTTCTTCCCCAGTAATGTGGCCCTTCAACACCCTACTTGTTATATTTCCTTTTAGATTCTGGAACGGATTTCCCGCATTGAACACAAGGTCAGCAAGAAATGCATTTCAAGAATCTTCAAAAGCACCAGAAGAAGCAGATAAAGAGGCAACCACTTTTCAGACATAATAAAATATAATAATATTTTTATATAGGACTTCTCATCAATATTCCTCAAAGCGCTTTATAAAGGAGGGCTGTATCATTATCCCCATTTTACAAACTGAGGCACAGATAGGTGAAGTGATTTGCCCAACCTCTGACAGAGCCAGGAACAGAATCCAAGTCTCCTGAGTCCCAGTCCAGTGTTCTATCCACTAACCCATACTACTTCCCAGAAGAGGCTACCTCCCCCAGGCACATCAGCATGAACAGACTTTCCGATGTGTAGTTCTCTGGCCTTGTATTATGAAATCATTCACTTTTGGTATTGGCTGTCCACTGCCTCTACATCCCAAAACATAGATGCATATGAAAGTTTCTTTTTTCTTTTTAATTAAATTAACCCAGTGATCCCATTTGACCTTCAGCTAGAAGTTCAAAACTACAAAGGTACAAAAAACAGCACAGAACGTATTTAAGCTTTCTGAAGAGAGTATATTTTAAAAAAATCTTTATAGACTGTTTCCTTTCAATGGACTCTAGAGGTCATTTTTCCAAAGGCCCTAGGCATTGCACCTACGAGCCTTTTGACTTTCTAACAATGGGGTAATTATACATTTACCCTATTTCTGAACATAAATGAGAACTGTGTGCGTGCACAGCCATTTTGCAGGTCCAAATTTGTAACCAACTTCGAAAACATTTCCCCAAGGTTACAATCCCAACTGGACATTCAAGGCTCTAGCAGCACAATTCCTTGACCATTAATGAGAGCTGAGTGGCTAACATTTCATGCGTCAAGTTTAAAGATTTAGCTTTAAAAGCTTCAAAAACTTATTAGTGAATACTTTGAACAGTTACTGCTACTTATGATGAGATGCAAGCTAAGCACAGGTGTAGCCTATTCACATGCTAAAAAAGCGGAAACTATTTAAGAACATATATTTATTATTTAGATTTTAAGAAACAAAAAACCGGGTGTATCCACTTCCATCAGCTTGTTTCCCCTCATCACACCAAATCCTTCCCATTATGTAACACCTACACACGTTTTCTAATAGCTGTTCAACATTTTCAGGGCTGACTCCTGCATCTGACATCCAGTCACAGCCTCCTGTCTACCTTAATGAAAGTTTTTGCAGGCAAGAACTACATGACTGGGCTCATTAACATCATATATATACTGCAAACATTAAATAACCTACCAAAACTACATTCTTCAGTATACTTTGTTCCACCCAGACTTCAGTGACCCACACTTCATGGGAGAGCTAGTTAAAGAAGTGCTCTCTAATCACAAAGAACAAGCAATTTAGGTTATTCCCTGGTGTGTCCAATTAATTACTGTAGTTGTTTCTGCAAGCTGATGAAACCATAAATTTCTAGCCAAGTTCCTCAGTAGGCCACTATGTTGTTGCACTTGGCCCCTGAGGACAGATACAGTATGACAGCTGCTAAGGGCTCATTTATTATTGAAAGGTTTGTATTTCTGCCAATAATAGACACTCTGGCTTCAGCCTGCAAGTCTGTCTTTTGGGTTATCCTCTAAACAAATATCAGAGGGGTAGCCGTGTTAGTCTGGACCTGTAAAAGCAGCAAAGACACCATCAACTCAGGATTAAACAGGATTAAACAAAGACTGTGAATGGCTTGCCAACTACAAAACCAGTTTCTCCTCCCTTGGTTTTCACACCTCAACTGCTAGAACAGGGCCTCATTCTCCCTGATTGAACTAACCTCGTTATCTTTAGCTTGCTTGCAAATATATACCTGCCCCTGGAAATTTCCACTACATGTATCTGACGAAGTGGGTATTCACCCACGAAAGCTCATGCTCCAAAACGTCTGTTAGTCTATAAGGTGCCACAGGATTCTTTGCCTCTAAACAAAGACATTTTATTCCCAGCAGCCTTCTCTCGTCTATCTAGAAAACAAGATCACCTCATTTTTAAATGAGCAAATCATTAGTGAATGCAAGATGGGAACAGTTTGGGTAAAGCCATTATATTTTTCCCTTTTACTCCAAAAGTGGCACAAGTAAGAACAAAATAAAACCCTATACAGTTCTGCACATTTGTTAGAACCAAACGTACCTTATATTAAAGGCAAAAAAGCTACATTAGCACAACATTAAAGGTTGCCAGTTTAGGTACACACACAAAAATCAGAAAGTAGAAAATATTAAGGTTTCCACAGCAACATTAACCCACTCTAATGGCACACAAATATTTGCCGTAGTAGAAGCTTTAGAAATTGACAGTACTGCACACGGTGTCCTAGATTGTGTCTAACAAGCACTGGACCTTTTTGGGGACAGAACAGAACTGCATGCTCTATAGGAAGTCCCTTTGGCATTCCCCACTGTACAATGGGAACAGACCGGCTGCATTGCTCCTAGGATTCTCTCTCACCCTTATGTGGACAGTGATGCTGCATTGGCAGGTCTGGCAGGGGCAGGTCTTCCCCTACCCTCTTTGGGGGCTACCCCTTCAAGGTCACCACTACAATTATGCCTGACCCTGGTTCAGGTGGCAAAAGGCAAGAAAAACTCTTTGCACCCATCTCCACACTATGCACATGCCCAAAGACCAAGCACAATCTTTCTCTGTATATGTGGAATAGGTACAGGAGAAAGACAGGAGAAAATAATAAACCGCACAAAGAAACACTAGTTGAAACACTGTGGAGTTCTGCATCTGAGTTTTGCACACCAGAAGTTTTCAAGTCAGTAAATATGTAGCCACATAAGCATGCTCACTACAGTGCTACCATTTTAATCAAAGCACAGTGTATATAGCATTACAGACATTTAAAGCCTCATAAGCAATGTGTAAATGAGAGAAATGTGGTTTTCTGTTTCACATTTCCCTAATAGCTATCAGTTCACACATTAGACTGACTTCTGCCTAGCTATTGCTAAGCCATCTCTAGGTATGAAAAGAGCTGTATTTTCTAAGAGAGCAATATATTTTAAATACACAAAACACATAAATAAGAGTAGGGTGACCAGATGTCCTGATTTTACAGAGACAGTCCCGATTTTTGGGTCTTTTTCTTATATAGCTCCTATTGCCCCCCACCTTCCGTCCTGATTTTTCACACTTGCTGTCTGGTCACCCTAAATAAGAGGCTGGGTGCTCAGCTGGTATAAAACAATGCAATTCCACTGAAGTCAATGGAGCTATGCCAATTTACACCAGCTGAATATCTGGCTCAGTGTTTGTTTAAAGCATACATTGATATGCTCGTATTTCCTTTGTAGGAGAGACCACAATGGCATGGTGTCTGGAATAGTCTGACCCCTCTGGGGCTATCAAGTTACATATTAACCCAAGTGAAGCCTTGGGTAAATATTTGCACTTCCGTTAAGAAGCCAGCAACACTAGAACCTAAATCCTCCAATGTATAGTAGTTTAACTTCACTTTTTTCATAGTTTTATTGACTTCCATGAGAATCTGGCCCTCTTATGCTTTCATATCCAAGCTCCTTCAATTTCTTTCAAATGGGCCATTTCAAGGCAGTTTCCACCTACCACCTGGTGAAAACCGCCTAGGTAATAATTTCTTATTTGCATGAGGTCCCAGTTTATCATGTTACATGATAGCACACAGCAGGACTGTACAATTTTAAGAAAAGAAGCAAAGAGCACTGTATCCAACTTAAACTTCAGGGGCAATTTTATGTTATTACTTAAATTAGAATTCGTCAGTCTATAGGAACCAACCCCAGTAGTCTTGTGAAATACAGCATGGTATCTCTAACGCTTACAACCATCATGGATGTCTATGTTATTTCATCTAAAAAGATGGCATCTCCAACACTGCTGTTCTGTTCCCTCTAATGCCATATTTGTTCGTTAGTGACTCAGTCAGAAGAGTATTACTACTAAATCAGCAGAATGACTTTCCACAGCACACTGAGATTTTCTTGGAGGTCTCCCATACAACTACTAACTAAACCCAACTCAGTTTAGCTTCTGAAAGCTAAACCACAGCTCCAGGTGGTCATGGCTTCAGAAATTGAAGCATTCACAGAACACTGATTCTGAGGCCTCTAAAGTGTGTATTTTTAAGCCAAACTTTCATCCTCACTTTTCGCAGCATGACTGAAGCTCATAGCAAAACCTGGGATTTCTATGTGAGGAAGCACTAGATCCCATTAATTTCAATGGAGTAGGGTTCCTAACTCCCTTAAGCCCCTCTGAAAATCTCAACCAGCATGTGCATTAAACCTCTAATAAAAGCATGATAAATAAAAATTATTGTCATTCTATAACAAACATTCTATACATTATTTATCCTTATACTACAGTCCTTACAGGTATTTGTTAAATATTCATAAAATTTGGCAACAATATACACATACACACACTGCTAGCTAATACTGGTACTTACATCTTCCACTGTTAACTGTTGGCAAAAAAAAACCAAACACAATATGTTTAGCAATTAAATAATTAACTCATATATGCAATCAAATTATCTATAATAAACAAGTTTCTATCAGACAAAAATTAAAGCATAAAACACTTTCTAAGTCTATTTTGGTTATTAAGTTTTAATAGAGAGTGATCTTGTGCTCTTGAAGGTGAGGGATTGAAGCACTAGTTTAACACTAGCATTAGAACTGTGCTAACGATGAATTTATTGCTTATGAAAATGAGAAATTGACAACACTGGGTTGAGCACCACTTGTGAAAGTGAAGTCTGCAATAGCACCACATTGTTCAAGCAACCCAAGCAGTATGCAATTCAATGCCTCAAGCAGAAATCACAACTGAGTACAGTTGCTGGTATGAAGACTTTCAGCAACACTGCAGGGGCACAGGCTATATTGGCTTGGGACTCAAAGACACATTTCAAGACTTTCATCAGTGTATTAACCATTAACGGGTAAAGAAAAAAGTACCTAAGAGTGACATTTGACTCAACAGAAGACCCTGTTTACTCTGAGATCAGAACTCTGCTTGCTACAACTGCGTCTCTGACAGCCAGAGCCATAAAACCATAGATGTATCAAATGGTATATTTCTCTTTATGCTAATTAACATGTAAGCTTTTTTGTTGATTACCATATTTACAGTTTTAGAATCTATGAATGGTACATTATATGACTTCACTTTCCCTCCTTCTCTTCTCCCCTTTCCCACACAAAGAGAGGACAGTCCAGTTACAAATGAGAAACTTAGGCCCCAGTCTAGCAAAGTACTTAAACTTCTACTGGGCTGAGCATATACAGGACTTTGCAAAAGGTGCTCAACACTTTGCAGAATTAAGCTCTTAATACTTGAAAATTACATAGTTGATTACATACTATTGTCGTTTTATTCTGTGGTGGCACACGCCAATATTTAATCAGACATGAGAAGAAGTGGATTACTGTGAGGGGAAGAGGGGAACTGAGTCTAGTACATTAGGAAGATTGATTGAGACTAAAATCTAGGCAACTTTCATCACTTTGAAGAGAGTTAAAAATAGAATGAAAACATTCTTCTGAGCTTGTCTTCTCCTTCCAGCAAGCAACAAACTTGACTGAACATCTGCGATCTGAAATCCATGCCAAAGGATGAAAGTCTGGAGGCACCTGCACCGATTGCTACGCTGATGGAATTCATTTAATCTCTCGCTAAAACATGACATGACTAAGCTGGTCTGCTGCCTTGTCCTGTTCAAAACAAACACCCTAGCAAAGGGGCTCACCTGAACAGCTTCAAGCCTTCCCTCACATGTACGTATAAAGCCACTCTTTGGGCCACATTCTCAGCTGGTGTAAATCAGTGTAGCTTCATTAAAGTTGATAGCGTTATTTCAATTTACACCAGCAAAGGATCTGGCCCACTGCTACTGATGTAAGTATTACAATATGTCTATGGCAAAACTAGATCTGTCACATTACTCATGTTACTATATAGCTAAACCTTTTGAAATTTGAAAGATTTCATCACAGTGTTGCATACCAAACTTATCAGCTCATATAATGAGCCATGGCTTATCCAGTTTGTTACAATGGCCAGTTTGTTAACCCCAGGAAGATTGAGAACAAATGTTTGCTTTCCCTAAGGGCAGAGCAGGGGTCAAAAGAACCAAAACCCAATTAACATACATCATCCTGGATGTTCAAAGCTTGTGATACAAATGAAAGTAGGTTCACAGTTCAAAGGTCAAAAGCAAAGAAAAAAAGATAAATGTCACCTTTATTTTATTTTATTTTATTTTCAAAGCTATCACAGCACATGAAACAATTTTATCCACCACATAAATAAGATTTTTATTACTGGTGTTCTTTATGTATGCTTCTTAAAGATACAGGACCAGATTCACCAGCATGTTCTAAATGTTCTGTACCATTCCACTGTTCCAAGGCAGTGACTGACCAAATAAATTAGGTTTATGGCTGTATTACATCAGTGGATGGTGCAAAGCTACCACAATGTACCAGTGGACCTGGCCACAATTTCTTTCTCTTTAGCTAGAGGCCTACCTCTATTGGCATGGAAATAAAGTACTCCTAGAGATGTTTAGAGCTGCTAGCTCTACAAAGACACACTTAACATCCATGGGCCATATTAACTGGGTTCTCTCAGCTTCCACAGATAGTCTGGCATTTGGCAGCTTATACACAATCTTCTCTCCCGTCAACCAGCACCAGCACAATCCCCATTGAGCATAACTGAGCAGGAAAGAGGCAGTACCAGACCAATATGTATTTGCTGATTCAGCAAATCTTCCAGGCCGTCTCTTACAAGGCTCCTAGAGAGCCCCCACAAGCATTTAAAGATGCCCTCTTCCATTGAAAACCATAAGGCAGCTCCCGCTCACCTCCAGAGTAAATCTTACTCCACAGCAGCTGTCTATATCAATAGAAGAGCATTGTCGTTTGTACCCTTTCTGCTTATGTGGGCATATCTGGCCCCATGTATGCAAGTTCTGGAGGGAAAATTCTATTATATTCAACATGTACCACTGTCAACGCCTCAAGGCAGAGATTACGGGCCAGATCTTCAGTTGGCATAAACCAGGGTAGCTTCATTGGCTTTAACATAGCTATACTGATTTACATCAGCTGAGGATCTGCTTTCATGTCTCTGTCTTGTCCAGCATTAAGTTCACTGTGGGTGCTTAAATAATAATCTAGATAATCACCTGGAGAAACCTCATCAGAAACTAAATACATGGGGAGGGTCTGTTATGAGGAAGGGGCAGAAGGGGCTCAGCAACTTTACTCAGATTTTTCTCCTTGTTCAAAATGAATAGACAGACTGGGGGTGCCTTCTACATAGCATTTTTGCTGTCTCACCCTTTTCATCTCTGACTCCTTCAGGTTTGAGCTTCATGATAAAATAAATGGTCTTTGCTCCCCAAGGCTGCAGAGAAAAGCTTGAAGATGTGGACCATAACGGTTCAAAAACAAGAAAGCAAATTTTTTAAAAAGTACTATTTTGAAAATTTCTTGATTTTTAATCCTTTTTTTTTTTTGGACCTGATTTGTAATTTTTTAACACTTGGGGAAGGCAATGCTGCTTACAGAAAATGCCAGTATTTATACTTACATGCAGCAACTGGAGTTGTACCTCATTAAAGACTGCAGAACTGGACCCAAAAAAATGGAAGTATAGTTCGCTTCCTTGAAAACATCAGCCACATTAGTTACCTAGAACAGACTAATTAGCTATCCTTATGTTAAATCCAATACAAAACCTAAAATCTCCATGGGCTTGATCCAAAGCCCATTTAAGTCAGTGGGAGTCTTTCCGTTGACTTCAGAGAGCGTTGGACCAGTCCGTAAATAAGTTCATTACAAAGGTACATGGAATTATAAAAATTAAGATAATCTCTTCCATATACACTGCTAATGCACATGGCAACTGAATGATTAGCTTTCCAAAACACATAATCCCAATTAGCAGTACGTACAAACCAAAAGATACCGTCTGGTCAATTCCATACTGATTCCTACAGGTATTAGTTTGATTATGAACACTCGGAATAGTAACTATGTTTGTATGTCTTGTTGTGCTAATTACGTTACCAGGATACTAACTACCAAACAATGTCATGCAAAATTTAACTTGTAAAGATGTTGCTCCAGAGGTTTAAGAAACATATCAAATGTTTCGTCTGGAAGCTCTACACGATCATGGATAGAAAGCTAAATCAAAACTTTGGCATCTGTACCCTATATTTTGACAATTTCATACTGTATGTTATACAGCAGCAACATTTTTAATACAGTTAATTATATCCCACTTCAGAATATGAGGAATTCCATACTCAGCCCCTGAAGCAAATTGTGAAAGAAATCAAGTTTTTAAGATGTGGAGCAATAAAGAACACTTACAGGGTCTTATCTGGCATATTTATATGGCAGTATGAATGGACATCATGCATACAATAAAACTGCTTCCAAGCATACAGCAATATTTTGTGTATGCTATTTTTATAACAGGAGCTGTGACTGCTTATTGCTAAAAATCAGGAAATTTTTACTTCCGTGAGGATTAGTTTGGCCTGGCAAAGCCAATCCCATCTTCAGCTACATTTTGAGAGCACTGAAACCATTTCTCAGCTGTTTTCAGAAGTCCCTCACAATATTTTTCCTTTACTGAAGAAATGGGAATTAATTTTCAGAGATCAATGGCTAAAAATCTAAGAACCAAATCAATAGTCCACTCACAGTGTCTACGTAACAGCAACTTTTTCTCAGTGGTTAGGTGTAGGAACTATTTGTCAGGTAACCCAAAATACAAAACTTCCAATAAGTACAAAAAGCATGAGTACTGGAATTTATTACAAGTATTTTTCATACTGATTTACACCAAGAGTCGGCAACCTTCCAGAAGTGGAGTTTATTCACTCTAATTTAAGGTTTCATGTGCCAGTAATACATTTTAACGTTGTTAGAAGGTCTCTTTCTAGAAGTCTATAATATATAACTAAACTATTGTTGTATGTAAAGTAAATAAGGTTTTTAAAATGTTTAAGAAGCTTCATTTAAAATTAAATTAAAATGCAGAGCCCCCTGGACCGGTGACCAGGACCCGGGCAGTGTGAGTGCCACTGAAAATCAGCTCGCGTGCCGCCTTTGGCACATGTGCTGTAGGTTGCCTGCCTCTGATTTACAAGATATGTCATAACAAAAAGTCTACCCAGCATTAAGGAATTAATCAGATGAGAAATTGAGCTCCCAATATCAGCTCCCAAAATCAAATTATTACAAATTCATCCAGTTACAAACACTACTTACAGACCAGTGCAGACCAGGAAGACATATTGTACCATCACCACTGTCTATTCTGAAAAAGGCTCAGACAAGGTAGATCCAGAGAATTAATTGTCAAACGTTATGTAATCCTTAGTGACTCTGAAATAATTAAGTCACAACATATAAATGAAAAACGGGAAGTAGAAATCCAGGATATGACAGGGAATGGCAGACATCCTCTAAAATACCTATACACATACCTCCTCGCTGTGCTTTGGAGAAAATTCCAGTGAAAGATATAAAATGCTTCTTCTACACTCTAGCAATTACTAATCTCTGCTGGAGAAGATGTGGGCATATTGGCCACCACACACACACCTTCTGGATGTGCCCACAGACCCACACATTCTGGTCACACACATGAAAGCTCAAAGAAATCCTTTGACATATATTTCAATCAAAACCTCAAACTATTATGTCCTGATGGACACACCTCCAAATACCCATAATGACAAAGAGCAATACTTGTTCAAAATATTAACAGCTACTGAAAGAAAATGCATCATTATACTATGGCTGACAAAACGAGAACCTACAACTGAGCTGTGCAGCATGGGGCACGGGTCACTTGTCGGTTTGAACTAGAGTAAATGGTGGATTCTCTGTAACTTGAAGTCTTTAAATCATGATCTGAGGACTTCACTAACTCAGCCAGAAGTTATGGACTAATCACAGGTGTGAGTGGGTGAGGTTCTATGGTGTGTGATGTGCAGGTGGTCAAACTAGATGGTCCTTTCCAGCCTTTAAAACTATGAGTCTATGAAATACAAGAAATTAAAGGGATGAAATAAATCCCAGACAGAATCTGAAAATCCTAGGGACTGTTTGAAGATCACTGGGCTCTAGCCAGTACTCTACTTTTAACATATAAGAGACAAGGACAAATGGTAACAGCCCAGAATTAAAACCACATTACCTCACCCAGATAGGACATGCCCATCCATCCACCCACATAATAATACCTGAGCAGAAAGATTCTTACCCAACCTACTACGTATCTGCCTACGCCATACGCAAACCCTACAATACGAGTTTGTGTACCTCTCTCTCTATGCTCCAATATATATTGACATCTCATTTTCTTATGTGCCTGTAAACGTCTTTTTAAAATACACACAACAAAAAGATGCTATTATAATACAAATAATAATGATAATAATAAACAGTCTCACAGCTTGCCATGTGGTCACCTTGTTCCAGAAATCCATGTCAAAAACTGATCAGTGTATAAGACAACTGAAGGTTGTTGCTGTTTAGAAAAAAACATCTGTTTATTAGTTTTTAAGGATAAATATAACAATATGATCAACAATGGGCCTTAACACTTTTCAGATCACCTAAAAACTCTCGAGAATAGATGTCATTCCATATGAACACTTATAATCTTCATTTGCACTTCTCAGTAACAGCAAACTGGTTCTTTAATGCTATAGTACATACTCTCATTCAAATAAGGGCTTGTGACTCTGTTTTCACAGTAACATGATGTTTACTTCAGTATGTTCAAATCTCTGTCCTCCATAAAACATCTTTTCTTTTTCAATTGAGTGTATTTTTCAGAATCAAATAAACTGTCACCTATAGGAGTTGCAAATAGTGCATACAGCTCTGGTCACCCCATCTCAAAAACGATATATCGTAATTAAAAAAGGTACAAAGAAAGGCAACAAAAATGATTAGGGGTATGGAACAACTTCCATATGAGGAGAGATTAAAACAACAGGGACTATTCATCTTAGAAAAGAGATGACTAAGGGGTAATATGATTGAAGTCTATAAAAGCATGAATGGTGTGTAGAAGGTGAATAGGGAGTGTTATTACCCCTTCACATAATAAAAGAACCAGGGGTCAAGCAATGAAATTAATAGGCAGCAGGCTTAAAAAAAAAAAATAAGGAAGCACTTCTTCACAAAACACACAGTCAGCCTGTGGAATTCGTTGCCTGAGGATGTTATGAAGGCCAGAAGTATAACTGGGTTCAAAAAAGAACTAGATAAATTCATGGAGGATAGGTCCAACAATGGCTATTAGCCAACGTGGTTAGGGATGCAACCCCATGCTCTGGGTGTCCCTGCCAGAAGCTGAGGGCACATCTACACTACCCGCTGGATCGGCAGGTAGCGATCTATCTATCGGGGATCGATTTATCGCAGGTAGTGTAGACACCATAATTTGATCCCCAATCGCTCTTCCGTTGACTGCTGAACTCCAGCTCAGTGAGAGGCAGAAGCAAAGTCAACAGGGGAGCCGTGGCAATCGACCCCGTGCCGTGAGGACGCAGGGTAAGTAGAACTAAGATACATTGACTTCAGCTACGAGAATAGGCTGACGTCTATACTATTCTCGTAGCTGAAGTTGCGTATCTAAGGTCAATCTCCCCACTCCCCCAGTGTAGACCAGGCCTGAGATGGGATGGCAGGTATGGGAATGGATCACTTGATGATTGCCCTGTTGGTTCATTACAAACAATTAGGCTTTATTCATAATAATCAAATGGTAACTATGTTGACTCACTTTCCCTCAGAGATTAGACAGTTTAACACCTCATTTGAGATACATCTGTACTGTAGATCATTTTAACTACAAAAGGAATGTATTCCTTCAAAATAAATTCTACTGCCAAAAGAACTGGAGGACAGAAAGACCTGGGAAATATGTTGTATCAAGGTTGTAGCTTGAGTCAAGGTAAAATGTTTTTAAACTACAGTATTTTTCCCATCAGTACTGCAGTAACAGGAATGAAGGTATATTTTGTCTGTGTTGGAATAAAAGCTCATAAGGGACCAGCCAGTGTAATTTACAGCAGCCCTGAGCCTGGCATACAATTTAACCCAGAATCAGGGAGCCACAGCTGGCTCCTTTGCATTCTCCTTCACCTCCACTACTGAATCTAGCTAATACTGGGCATAATTGAGAATCTGATGCCATAAAACTGTTCTTCAGACTTTTTTCCCAAAACTTCCCAGAAAAACCTCCATGTGACAATTCTGGGGGTCTGCCTTGTTACTGGGGAAATTAAGGGATGTTGACAATTTGATTTTTGATAGGAAGCTAGCTTCACCCTTAAGCACAGAGGAGCTACGACAATGCTGGGATATGGAAGATGTTATTTATCTATCGGGATAAATGAGAAAATGGTGGGGAAGGATAAGGAGGGAGACAGCAGTTGGTGCATGAATAGGAATCCTGATCCACATAAAAAACTTCTTACCCCGTCACTATCACCAAATTTTACCAACAAAATTCATCAGCTGGAACTTTGGAAAATTTCAATCAGTTCTAGAGGTACCCTTGTCATTGCAAGGATACAACAGGAAATACTGTCGTGTTTCTGGTCTATTTTAAAAAGTTGAATTTAGTTTTAAAGAGAAAGCCCTGTCAATCACCCCCAGTGAGCACTCTCCTGCTGACACAGCGCTGTGCACACTACTACTTATGCTGGTGTAATTTATGTCGCTCAGTGGGGTGTTTTTTCACACCCCTGAGAGCAGGGGCGGCTCCAGGCACCAGCACGCCAAGCACATGCTTGGGGCGGCAAGCCACTGGGGGCACTCTGCTGGTCACCGTGAGGGCAGCAGGCCCCACCAAAGACAGCCTGCCTGCAAGGGTTGGGGCGGCAAAATGCCTAGAGCCGCCTCTGCCTGAGCGACAAGTTTTGCTGACATAAGCGGTAGTGTAGACACGGAACAAGGCTGACTGCAAAGAGTTGCAGAAGGGTCTCACAAAAGTGGGTGACTGGGCAGCAAAATGGCAGATGAAATTCAACACTGATTAGTGCAAAGTAATGAACTTTAGAAAAAATAAACCCAATTACACATATATAATGATGTATTCTAAATTAGCTGTTACCACTCAAGAAAGAGATCTTGGTGTCACTTTGAATAGTTCTCTGAAAACTTCCACTCAATACGCAGCAGAGCTCAAAAAGGCTAGGAGAATGTTAGGAACTATTACGAAAGGGATAGAAAATAAGACAGAAAATATTATAATGCCACTATATAAATCCAGGGTGCACCCACACTTCGAATACTGTGTCCACTTTTAGTCACCCCATCTCAAAAAGGATATAGTGGAACTGGAAAAGGCTAGGAGGAGGGCAACAAAGAAGAGCCAAAATATAGAGCAACTTCCATATCAGGAGAGACTAAAAAGATTAGGGCTGTTCAGTTTAGAAAAGGGACAACTAAGGGGAGGATATGATAGAGGTCTATAAAATCATGACTAGTATGGAAAAAATCAATAGAGAAGTGTTATTTTCCCCTTCCCACAGTACAAAAACCAAGGATCACTCAATGAAATGAATAGGCAGCAGGTTTAATACAAACTAAACAACAGGAACTATGTTAATCTGTGGAACTCACTGCCATGGGATGTTGTGATGGCCAAAAGTATAACTCAGTTCAAAAAAGAATAAATTCATGGAGGATACATCCTTGGCTATTAGCCAAGATGGTCAGGCATTCAACCCCATGCTTAGGGGCTACCCTAAACCCTTGACTACCAAAAGCCAAGAAGAGAAGACAGGCTTGGGGCACTCCAACTGCCCTGCTCTGTACACTTCCCCTGAAGCTTTGGTACTGCCCACTTGAAGCAGGCAAGATACTGGGCTACATGGACCACTGGTCAGACCCAGCATGGTCGTTCTTCTGTTTCTTTTGTGCTGAGGGATGAGGGTCCCTGAGTAGTTCCATCTTCCTTCTAAGAAGGCTTAGGAAGAGGCAGAACTGATGGGGATGGCAGATGTTTCCTCACCCTCCTCAGCACAAGAAGAGGTAAGGCAGTGGCAGCTGCCTGTAGAAAAAGAGCTTCTCTTACCCTGATGGTAGCCAGGAGCTGCTTGTGAAGCCACCAGTAAGCTCCTTGATTAACATTTAGCACAAGGCAGCCCTGATCTGGATGGGTGCTCTAGTGGAATACAGTTAATTAATTAAACAAAATATAAAATAGCTTCCTCTCTTAAGCTCTCAGAAAACTGAAAAGGTAGGCTCTGATGAGTCCATTTGCAGGAGCTGAACCATAAATATCTTTCCTTACCAATTTTGTCCCTTTCCCTTAGGCAAGTACTGATTTTTTTAAATGAAACAAACTAGGAAGGCTGTATTTATGAAATTCTATTTAAATTAATGTCTTATCATACCAAAGCATCTTTGTGGAACAGCATCAAAAATTCCCACACAGTGTTAGGAATAAAAATGCATAGCAAACAGAGAGAATAAAAACAAAATATTGGTTTTTGGTCCCCTACCTCCTCCCAAAATGCATGGTTTATTTTTAATTCCATAATAATGAAGTGTATATTAGCAAAAAGTAAAACAGGACTTGCTTAATCAAAAAGCTATTTTACACAAATAAATCTGGAGATTAAAGTTCTTGGCAGTAACCCTTTAAAGGAGATTTTCTGAAATGAAATGTTAATGCATTAAAAACAGTTGGTGCCATGTAGCTGCTCTTCATATCCCTGGATGAACATTTACAGATTATTTGGTTTAATTTTATTTTTAGACTCCTATATGCAAATACATTAATTACACAGAATTAAACAGCTAGCTATGTCTGCATTAGATACTCTGAAGATAAACAGAATCCAAAGTGCAAGTAAAATGCAAATTGAGATATGGAAAAATACTTGATTATGTGAAAGCAAACAGTTTATTTTAAAAACGTAATTTAGTCAAAAACCCAACTATCTATCCAAAGATAGTTTGATGGAAAATTTTCACCTGTACCTTTCGAACAGTGACAATATAATATCAATTAGGGTAGGGTATTCAGTCTTTACCACTTCCAGTATTGTGCAGAACCTAGTGTGTTCTGCAATGGTATGATCCTGTGGGATGAGAGTCCATGTCAGTTGGATATAGACATAACTATTTTTTTTATATCTCAGCGACATTTCTTTTTACAACTCCTGACTGATGAAGAGCATCAATCCCAAGAACTATCCTTTCACAAGTATAAAGCACTCTTAGCAGTGCAAATAGGGGTTTAATGTATGTAATCTGGGGTAAATGACACTTAATAATGAGAGATCCTCAAAGTTGAGCAGCATTAGCACCCAACGGACATTTGGTGTGATGCTGTGATATTCTTCATTATCCAAAGGATGTAAAGTGTGACACATTCTGTCTGCTAAAAAACTATTTTAAATGTTGTATGTGAAAATCTGTGAGTCTTTTATCTATTATTACTACAAGTAACATCTAGGAGTACTATACATGAAATATTTTTTCAGTTTACTTACACTGCACATTGAGCAGCCCTTTATAGGAAAGTATTTTCACTATCTCCCTGTACAGTCAGTTAGTTCTTTTTCCCTGTTATTTGTTAGTCTTAATGTAATGGAGTGGCACTCATGAGCACCCTTTCTGGTTGGGTGTGTCTGCAGTCTTTAAACAGTCTTGGCCCATATCCCCCGGGTTTCCTCCCTGGAGGAAATGGTTTCACCCTCTTGGTCTCTTCAGGCCCCAGCTCTCCAGCTGGGCCTCTTAACTGTTCAGTTCCCCTTCTGGGGATTTACTGCTGTACGACTGTAGGCCACTTTCCCAGTGGCCTATGTGGGGGGGACCTGCCCTCCCTCCCCCCACTACTCCAGGTCCTGGCCCAGGGACCCTAAGAATAGCAGTCACATGCTTCCACCTCCCTTTAATGAAACTATTTCAGATCCCTGGACCACTTCCCCGCAGCCCCAGCCTTCACCAATGTGTCACCCTTTCTGTAGGGCTGAAGTCTTGTATTCAGTCCCAGCAGCCCTCCAGAAATTCCTTCTTGCTCCCCTGGTCACTGCCAGTACTGAGCTGTCCATGGTGCTGCATATCCCTTTGGTCAGCCAGGAGCACCAGTTGCACTCCTCTGGCTCTAGCAAGGAACTGACTCTGGGCTGCACTGCAGCTCCTTTTATGCTACCCTGCAACCCTCTGATTGTCTAGGCCTGCACAGTCTCTCTAGGCCACTCAGAGGACTTAGCTCTACTGCTCCTTTCCTGGGTGGGTGTGGCAGGACCCTGAGGCATCCAGCAAGAGGTTTCTGGGCTTAGTCCACCCCATCACACCTTTACATAGCAAAAAGGAGAGAGAAGCAATTTTTAAATTAAAAAAATGAAATTAAATACTGACTTGGCATATGCCGAGGGCCTATATTGTGTCCCTGAGGTGCATACATAACTCTTAGTAACTTTGCACAAGAAAGGAGTTGCCACAGTGCAAACATGGACTGTGCAAGCTTTCTCACACCATTTGTCAATGAAGCCTGTTCCTGACCTGCAATATCTTTATTATTCCAGTGAAGAGTCTCTTCCGAGCAAAGTCTGTAAATCTGGCTGAAATTAGTTGACTTGTTTGTGGTTTGGTAAGGTGGACAAATGGAAACTACAATGAAGCCATCCCACTGATTCTCAGTCGTGATCCAAGTCAGAATGTAAAATTCTTCTTAAAGGGTAAAAGGCTTATCCACTCATCCACTGATGCACTTGTCTTAATCTCCAACTCGCACACACAACACAATGATGCAGAGTAACGTGAGCTGAAATTGTTTTTCAAAACAGTTAAGCATCTATCTGATGTCATATTTACACTGGGGCACTGCAAGGAATAAAGAAGAATTCTTCCCACATCTCAACGGTGAGCTATGCATTGCTGGATCAGAGAAAGTAATTTGAAATTTTCTCTGTAAATACATTTTCACTGTGATGTATGACTCCTGTTAATTACTGAAAGCATTGCATGCCTAATTCTCATTGTACATCACTGAAAAGGTGCCTAAAGCCCTTCTTAGGCTATGTATACACTACAGCTTAAATCAGTATAAGTCACTCGCTCACAGCTGTGAATAAGCCATCCCTCCGAGTGACATAAGTTACACCGTCCTAAGCACTGATGTGGACAGTGCTATGTCGGTGGAAGAGCTTCTCCTGCCAACTCAGCTACCAGCCACTCATGGGGGCTGGAGTAATTAAATTGATGGGAGAGCACTCTTCTGTCAGCTTAGAGCATCTGCAATAACAGAACTACAGTGGCGCAGCTGCAAGTGCTGTAGTGTAGCCATAGCTAGTCTGTGGATGGCCCCTGGCCATGGAACACACTACCACTGGATATCGGAATGATTACAATTTTCTCTACTTTTAAGACCGGTGCAAGATACACCTCCTTTAAGCAGGGCTTTTCCCAGTAGTGGACTAATGTAACAGCCTTTGCAGACTGGAACCAGGTGAGTAGGAAGCTCAAAAAAGGGAGAAGCATTAGATTCATTTTAGGGCATATTCTGGTGTGATGTAATACTTACTTCTGTATCTAGGGTGAAATCCTGGCTCCACTGAAGGCAATGGCAAAATCCCACTGACTTCAGTGGGGCCAGAAGTTGACACCTAGTGCCTAGAAGCAAAGGTGCTGTGTGCATTAGAAATGCAGACAGATATAAAAACTGGTGAAGTAGCACTATTTTCTCACTGATGCAATTATTCTTTACTTTCTGCTACAGGTTTGATAAGAAAGACCTGTGACAGTGTACCCTATAAGGCTTTATGGGGGGGGTGTGCTCATAAATGTATGTATGATACAACTGGAATAGAGTTTTGCTACATATGCCATGTAACATATCTGTGTAAAGGTTATGATCTAGTTGTATGCAGGCACCATTTGTGTGTTCAAAGTTATGAACATTGGCTGTATAATTGCTTGATTTCTAAGTAGCCTTAGTTAGAACATTTGGTCACTTCTTGGAAAAGAAATGTGCAAGTTAAGTGCTTCCTGATTGAGCACTTAACAGACAAAAGAGCTTAGAAGACTCCAATCCACATAAGAAGTCTACCTGAGGATGTTCAAGGTAGCATGTGGGTAACGGCTGCTACCTGCAAGTCCTGAATCATGCATGGGCATGTGACTTGCCTATGTGATTCCAAATCTCCATTTTGTGACTGGATTCTACACAGGGTGAGGAGGGCGGTCTCCACTCAGCCAAGAGAGTCTTATTTAAACCCTGGGAGACCCCTCCATGGTGGTCTTCAGCTGGCTAAAGAAGGAGCCTCTCCACCCCAGGATACTTGAAGAAACTGGAACAAAGGAACAGTAACTACAGGGTGTGTAGTGGTTGCTGAAACAGGCTAAAAGGAGATTAGTCTGTAAAAAGGGAGCTTCCTGAACTGGAGAGGATCTTATCTGTATTTCGTTTGATTAGACATAGATTTGCACATTTATTTTATTTTTCTTGGTGACTTACTTTGTTCTGTCTGTTTACTACTTGGAACCACTTAGAATCCTACTTTCTGTATTTAATAAATTCACTTTTACTATTAATTAACTCAGAGTATGTATTAATACCTGGGGGAGCAAACAACTGTGCAAATCTCTCTATCAGTGTTATAGAGGGTGAACAATCTATGAGTTTACCCTGCATAAGCTTTATACAGGGTAAAATGGATTTATTTGGGTTTAGATCCCATTGAGAGTTGGGTATCTGAGTGTTAAAGACAAGCACACTTCTGTGAGCTGTTTTCAGGTAAACCTACAGCTTTGAAGTAAGTAATTCAGACTCTGGGTCTTTGTTGGAGCAGATGGGAGTGTCTAGCCCAGCAAGACAGGGTGCTGGAGTCCTGAGCTGGCAGGGAAGACAGGAGCAGAGGTAGTCCTGGCACATCAGTTGGCAGCTCTCAAGGGGGTTTCTGTGATCCAGCCCGTCACAAGACCTTTCCTGATTCCTCTTGGAGTTTGTTTCATTTCCTTGTTAGATTCAAATGCCTATTCCCAGCAGTCACATGTCTCTCACATAAGCCTTAGAGGTCACTGTAAGACTGTAGGGCTCTCCAGAAAATGAGAATTCTGCTTTGTAAACAACAACAAACAAACGAACAAACAAAAAACACCAAAGGTTTTGGAACTTGGTTTCATTCTCTTGGTCTCTCTTTGGTTTTGACCAGAAATTCCATTACGGACCTGAGAAATCTTCCAAACAAAAAGTTTTGGTTTCCCGACCAGCTCCAGTAGGCTGTCCATACTTTTTTCTAAAATTTGTCAGCCAGAACATGGAAAACTCCGTTTTTTTCAACAAAAACATTTTTCATTTTCATTAAAATTTTCCACAGCAAAGAGCTTCATTTTCTAATCAGATCTAATGATGACCACAATAAACTGTTTGTACTGATGCTTTATTTTATTGCTAGATCTGCCACCTGTCAGAGCTGAAAGGAAGACAATCAGTTCATCACAGTCAGAATTAAAATGTGGGAAGTGTGGATAGGGCTAACCGTCACATCAATAACATCTTCATAATGTTGAAGAACTCGGTTTTGATCATTTCTGAACATGAGATACCAAAACACAAACTGAAATTTTCAATAAGAAATGTAGAGATGACACTAGTATTAACGTTAGATTTTTTTTTTTAAATAGTTGAGTCTCATTACCTCATTATTGACTTCTGCAGGCTTTTTCTTTGCCTCTCCTATGTCCAAATAGCTTGGGGAAGAGAAAAGAATGGTATAGGTTACTTATAGCTACATTTAATCTCAGCAACAAATATTTATTCTTATATTTAATTAAATTAGCATGAGTAAAATAAGATGTAGAGAGTTTTCACTTATATAATTATAACCAAAGTTTTATACTGAAACAAACTGACCACTTGCAGCACTGAAAAGAAACCATGCCACAATAGGATAAAGTGTTCTTAATTCAGGTTTCTAATTAAAAAGTTTACCAGATGCCTACAAGTCAGAGACCGATACAAAAGACGGAGAAGGAGTTACCAGCTAAAGTCAGGAACCGAGTCCAGGTAAAAAGCACAGCCCTTCACTAATCCAGTTTTTAGGAAGAGGCTCAGGCCTGGTCTACACTACACGTTTAAACCGATTTTAGTAGCGTTAAATTGATTTAACCCTGCACCCATCCACACAACAAGGCCCTTTATATCGCTATAAAGGGCTCTTAAAATCGGTTTCTGTACTCCTCCCCGACGAGAGGAGTAGCGCTGAAATCGGTATTGCCATGTCAGATTAGGGTTAGTGTGGCCGCAAATCGACAGTATTGGTCTCCGGGCGGTATCCCACAGGGCACCACTGTGACTGCTCTGGAAAGCGATCTGAACTCGGATGCACTTGCCAGGTAGACAGGAAAAGCCCCGCAAACTTTTGAATTGCTTTTCCTGTTTGCCCAGCATGGAGCTCTGATCAGCACAGGTGGCGATGCAGTTCCAAATCCAAAGAGAGCTCCAGCATGGACCGTACGGGAGATACTGGATCTGACCTTTTCATGTCTACAGAAAAGATTCTGTACTGCCTGAACTATCATAGCAGCGGGATGCTGGCTCCTCTCCCCGCACCGTTTATGTCCTGCCTCGACATTCATAGCAGCTGGAGGCTGCCTCCCCCTCATTCTCTCACTAAAAAGTCAGTGTTCTTATTCCTGCATTCTTTATTCTTCATACAAACAATGGGGGGACCTACAATGGTAGCCAGGAGGGTTGGGGAGGAGGGAAGCAACGTGGGCGGTTGTTGCAGCGGCACCACCCCTAGAATGGCATGCAGTCTCATCATTTTCTGAGGGATCTGACATGGAGCGGCTGTGCTCCTGTCGTACACTGGTTCTCTAGTACACTTGCCCATATTCTAGGCAGGACTGACTATTTTTAGATACAACATAAAGGAGGGAATGACCGGGAGTCATTCCCATTTTTGTCTTTGCGCCCTCGGCCGCACTCTCAGCGAAGGTCAGCCAGGAGCACCCATGACAGCACGCCAGAGATACAGTACGAACAACTGATACCACCGTCATCTCATCGCCATTGTTTACAATGGCACAGCAGACAGTACAGAACGACTGGTACCGTTCTGCACTTCCTGCAAAGGAGCCAAATTTAATGCTGCTGTATGGTATGCTGCAGTACCGCCTCTGTCGCGAGGCATCCAGTACACCATAATGGTGACAGTGACTAAAGGCAAAACAGGCTCCATGTTGCCATGCTATGGTGTCTCCCAGGGCAATCCAGGGAAAAAGGGCGCCGAAATGATTGTCTGCCGCTGCTTTCACAGAGGAAGGAAATGAGTGACGACATTTACCCAGCATATCACCCGCACATTCAACTGTTTTTGCACCATCATGCATTGGGATTACTCAACCCAGAATTCCAATGGGCAGGGGAGACTGCGGGAACTATGGGATAGCTACGGGATAGCTACCTACAGTGCAACGCGCTCCAGAATGACACTAGCCTCAGTACATGGACGCACACCACCGATTACTGTGCTTTTTGTGGCCGCGTGCACTCACTTTACAAATCTCGTTTTACAAAACTGGTTTATGTAAAATTGGAATAATCCTGTACGTGTAGACATACCTCTCAGTTACTACTGACATGAGGGACAGTAATAGATTAGAGGTATAATGTTGTCTGTTGGATTCCTGTCAGGGTGCTAATCTGGCCCCTGTTCAAGGATTCCATCTTTCTGACAGCCCTAGTACAGAGGTGGCAAACTACAGCCCGTGGGCAACATTCCGGCCCCGGCCGAGGAGACGCTCGTCTGCCACCCCTTTGAGCTCCCAGCCGGGGATGCTAGCAAGGGGTTGGACTAGATGACCTCCTGAGGTCCCTTGCAACCCTGATGTTCTATTGATGCATTCTATTCTATATTTAATTTTGATTAAACACAGAATACAAGTGTACAGTGCTCATTATTTTTATTATAGATATTTGCACTGTAAAAAAAACAAAAAAATGTATTTTTAAATTCACTTCATACAAGTACTGTAGTGCAATCTCTTTATCATGAAAGTTGAACTTACCAATGTATAATTATGTACACAAAAAACTGCATTCAGAAATAAACAATGTAAACTTTAGAGCCTACAAGTCCACTTAGTCCTACTTCTTGGTCAAAAATACTCAGAAAAACAGACTGGTTGCAATTTGCAGGAGATAATGCTGCCCGCTTCCTGTTTACAATGTCACCTGAAAGTGAGAACAGGCATTCGCATGGTACTGTTGTAGCTGACGTTGCAAGCTATTTACATGCAGATGGCGAAAGATTCATATGTCCCTTCATCGCTTCAACCACCATTCTAGAGGACATGCTTCCATGCTGATGATGGGTTCTGCCTGATAACGATCCAAAGCAATGCGGACTGACGATGTTCTATTCATCATCTGAGTCAGATGCCCCTGAAGGGTGAACTGCAGGCTGAAGGAGGTTACTAGTGGAGTTCCTCAAGGATCAGTTTTTGGGACCAATCTTATTAACTTTTATTATTGACTTTGGCACAAAAAGCAGGAATGTGCTAATAAGTTTGCGGATGACACAAAGCGGGAGGTATGTGCTAACACAGAGAAGGACGGGGATATCATACAGGAAGATCTGGATGACCTTGTAAACTGGAGTATAGTAATAGGATGAATTTAATAGTGAAAAGTGCAAGGTCATGCATTTAGGGATTAATAAATTTTAGTTATAAGTTGGGGACACATCAGTGTGGAAGCAACAGAGGAGGAGAAGGCTTGGAGTATTGGTTAATCACAGGACGACTATGAGCCACCACTGTGATACAGCCGTTAAAAAAGCTAATGCGGTTTAGGATGCATCAGCGAGATATTTCCAGCAAAGATAAGGAAGTGTTAGTACCGTTATATAAGGCACTGGTGAGACTTCATTTGGAATACTGTGTTGCAGTTCTGGTCTCCCATGTTTAAGAGGATGAATTCAAACTGGAACAGGTTCAGAGACGGGCTACTAGGATGATCCGAGGAATGGAAAACCTGTCTTATGAAAGGAAGCTCAAAGAGCTTGGCTTGTTAGCTAACACCAGAAGAAGGTTGAGGGGGGATATGCTTGCTCTTTATAAATATACAGAGGGATAATATTAGGGACGGAGAGGAATTATTTAAGCTTAGTACCAATGTAGATACAAGAACAAATGGGTATAAACTGGACACTAGGAAGTTTAGACTTGAAATTAGACAAAGGTTTCTAACCATTAGAGGAGTGAAGTTCTGGAACAGCCTTCCAAGGGGAGTAGTGAGAGGCAAAAGACATATCTGGCTTTAAGATAGCTTGATAAGTTTATGAAAGGGATGGTATGATGGGATAGCTTAATTTGACAAATTGATCTTTGATTATCAGCAGGTAAGTATGTCCAGTGGTCTGTGATGGGATGGGATCTGAGTTACTACAGAGAATTTTTTCCTGAGTGCTGGCTGATGAGTCTTGCCACATGCTCAGGGTTTAGCTGATCGCTATATTGGGGTCGGGAAGGAATTTTTCCTCCAGGGTAGATGGCCCTGGAGGTTTTTCGCCTTCCTCTGCAGCGTGGGGCATGGGTCACTTGCTGGTGGATTCTCTGCAGCTTGAGGTCTTTAAACCACAATTTGAAGACTTCAATAACTCAGACATAGGTTAGGAGTTTGTTATAGAAGGGGATGGGTAGGACTCTGTGGCCTGCTTTGTGCAGGAGGTCAAACTAGATGATCATATTGGTCCCTTCTGACCTTAAAGTCTACGAGTCTATAATGATCCAAAGCAATGCGGACTGACGCATGTTCATTTTCATCATCTGAGTCAGATGCCCCTAGCAGAAGGTTAATTTTTGTTTTTATTTTTTTTATTTTTTTTGGTGGCTCTGGTTCTATAGTTTCTGCATGTGTTGCTCTTCTAAGACTTCTAAAAGCATCCTCCACATCTCGTCCCTCTTAGATTTTGGATGGCACTTCAGATTCTTAAACCTTGGGTCAGGTGCTGTAGCTATTTTTAGAAATCTCACATCGGTCACTTCTTTGCATTTTATCAAATCTGCTGTGAAAGTGTTCTTAAAATGAACAACATGCTGGGTCATCATCCGAGACTGCTATAACTTGAAATATATGCAGAATGCAGGTAAAACAGAGCAGGAGACATACAATTCTCCCCCCAAGGAGTACAGTCCCAAATTTAATCAACGCATTTTTATAACTAGGATCATCAGCATGGAAGCATGTCTTCTGGAATGGCGGCCGAAACATGGAAGGGACATATGAATGTTTAGCATATCTGGCATGTAAATACCTTGCAACACCAGCTGCAAAATTGCCATGCGAACGCCTGTTCTCACTTTCAGGTGACATTGTAAATAAGAAGCAGGCAGCAGTATCTCCAGTCAATGTAAACAAACTTGTTTGTTTTAGCAACTGGCAGAATAAGAAGTGGGACTGAGTGAACTTGTAGGCTCTAAGTTTTACACTGTTCTGTTTTTTGAGTGCAGTTATGTAACCAAAAACCCCCTGCACTTGTAAGTTACACTTTCATGATAAAGAGACAGAATATCAGGGTTGGAAGGGACCTCAGGAGGTCATCTAGGCCAACCCCTTACTCAAAGCAGGACCAAGCCCCAGACAGATTTTTGCCCTAGATCCCTAAATGGCCCCCTGAAGAATTCAACTCCCAATCCCTGGTTTAGCAGGCCAATGCTCAAACCATTGAGCTATCCCTCCCACCCTGAACTTCAGTATTTGTATGAGGTGAATTGAAAAATACTATTTCTTTTGTTTATCATTTTTACAGTGCATATATTTGTAATAAAAAATAATATAAAGTTAGCACTGTGCACTTTGTATTCTGTGTTGTAATTGAAATCAATATTGAAAATGTAGAAAAACATCCAAAAATATTTAATACTTTTCAATCGGTAGTCTATTGTTATAAGTGCAATTAATAGCAATTAATTTTGAGTTAATCATGTGAGTTAACTGCAATTAATTGACAGCCCAAATTAAAACCTATATTCCCATGCAAAAAAACTTAGATAAGGTGATGTTTGAACTGCCGTACGCATTGATTGTTTGACTGTATATTGCCTTTCAAGAAAATTAGAGTTAAAAAAAACAAACAAAAAAACACCTCATGCTTAGGAACTTGGGGTTGGACTCCTTGAACAAAGCACCCTAACTAACTTAACTCTGCCCATACAGTTATACACTGAAAAACTAAGAAAAATATAGGTCTCCCACATGTGCCAGGCACCAGGAGCTGAGAATGCACAGCGGTTTTGGCTGTAACTCTGTACAGGAACGTGCAATGGTGCATGTGCTGGAGCCCAGGATGCTGCAGTGGGTGTTGTATCTCAACACAGTGCTTCATTTTGGCACTTCCTGCAGAAGTTAAAGATGAACTGGCAGACGGCTGGAGTTCAAATGTCTCCTTTAAGCTGTCTTTGCCAGGAGCATCAGATTCATTGGCAGCTGGTCAGTGTTCAATACAGGGGGTTTTCCCATTAGCATTTCCAGCTGGAAGACAAACATGCATCTGCAGGCAATCATCACTCAGTGCAAGGTCTGCCCAGTGACATTTTCTGCTGGGAGTTCCACATGCATCTGCGGGTGAACTGAGTTCAGTAGAGGGTCTCCTCAACAGATTTTCTTGAAAGCAGTTACAAAAGTATTGGTAGATGAGCAGAGTTTGATACACATCTCAAACTGGCACTTTCTGCTGGGAATCCAGGATGCAAGCATAGTCTCCCAGAAGCACTAATGCTCTGTGGTCAGTGGCTGGGATCTGATGTGTCTGTGAGTCAAAAAACTTCTTGTGACAAAATTTCAAATTAAGGAGGCCTGAATAAAAATGACGTTCCAATGAAAAAAACACCATTAACCTGGAAATAATGGTGCCAAAGCACCAAGGCTCTAGAATATTGAACTAAAGTCTTCTGAGTACTGGAGTATCAAGATACAACAAGGCTTCAAGGCAACACGTCCAACACCAAGGCAAAGCACTGAAACACCAGGATGAAAATGCAGAGACTCTTAAGGATAAGGGTCAAGGTTCCATAGTAAAGTGCCCAACTGCTGAGGCTTCTCCAGGTATAAAGATGCCAAGGCTTACTATGGGGGGGAGCGGGGAATACCTAAAATTTACAAGGCTAAAAAAGACAAAGGTGTCGTAAGGAATACATACCTCACAAGAAAAAGTGTCAAAGGCCAAGAACAAACTGCCAAAGCACTAAAGGCTTGTCCACATGGCAAGTTAGTGCACAGAATCCATAGCGCACTAATCAACCATGCACTAAGTTGCAGTGTGCCTCCTGCTACTGCACTACAGAACTTTTAGTGGGAGCACGCAGCTATTTAATGTGCGATAGGATACAGTGCTATAGCTTTACACCCCCGCTTGCCACTCACTATTAGTCTCTGTGTGGACAAGCCCTAAGATCAAGCTCTATACAGGGGTCGGCAACCTCTCAGAAGTGGTTCATTTATTCACGCTAATTTAAGGTTTCGCGTGCCAGTAATACATTTTAACCTTTTTAGAAGGTCTCTTTCTGTAAGTCTATAATATATAACTAAACTATTGTTGTATGTAAAGTAAATAAGGTTTTTAAATGTTTAAGAAGCTTCATTTAAAATTAAATTAAAATGCAGAGCCCCCCAGACCGGTGGCCAGGACCCAGGCAGTGTGAGTGCCACTGAAAATCAGCTTGCGTGCCGCCTTTGGCACATGTGCCGTAGGTTGCCTACCCCTGCTATACATACGTACACGCACAACATACATTCACTTAGCACAATTGTATTTGACTACACAAGCAGGAAGGCAGTAGAGGATCAGGTCTGGTACATTTAGAAAAGTAATTTTATATAATTAGGAACTTTTCCTTTCCTTGGACAGTGGCTTTACAATAGAGTGGGATTTTTCAAAAGTGCTCAGCAATGGCCTAATCCTGCTTTCAGTGAAAATAGTGGTAAAATTCCCATTGACTTCAATAGGAAAAAAAATAGGCCAATGCTGAGTGCTTTTGAAAATCCCAATCTATATCTATTGCACCATTTTAAAAAAGAATGTATACTGTCAGAAGAGACAGACATGAAGATGGCATATCACTGGAGGAATGCTGCACCACTGCGTGTGTGAAGAATTCATGTCTACCACAGATTTCTTTGCTTCTCCACAGAAAAATGATTTTCAACGGCGAAGCAAAGGGAAGCCGCAAAAGTGGTCACGCACCCTTCCCCAGCAGCCTGGGCGTGGTCTTCGAGCACTCAGAGCAGCCGGCAGAGAGGTACATCACCACTGGGGATGCCCAGACCTGTGGCTCCTACCCTATGTCAGGCTCAGCTGCTAGTCCCAGCTGGGCTGAGGGTGGGGGAGGACAGGATTGCCTCTTCTCCTGCAAAAAGCAGCCTGGGCCAGATCAGACACACCCCCAGAAACCTCTCCCAGCTGCAGGAAGCGCCGCACATACCCACAGCTTCCTGCCCCCATCGCGCCTCAGTTGCGCGGGGAGGGGTTTCTGTACAGGGAGCTGCTCCCCCATCCGCCCAACCCCTGTTCATCCAGACCCACCCATACTCAGACCCTGCTGTTGGGCTTCACCCCCCTCCACACCAGAACCACCCCTGTGAGCCCCCCACACCTGAACCTCCACCTGCCAAGCCTCACTCCCTGCATCTACCCCCACTGAGCCCCTTGCACTCAAACCTATAACCTGATTAGCCCCACACCTCCCTGCACCTGGACGCAGATCCTAACCCCTAACAAGCCCCTGTACATCCAGATCCTCCCCACTGAGCCGCCTGCACTCAGATTGTCCACCCAGAACCCTCTCACTCCACACCTGGATCCCCACACACTAAGCTCCTCCACACTTGGATTCTGCCAGGCTGAGCCTGCCTGCCCATACCTGGTGTGCGTGGCACAGAGGGGTAGGGACCTGGGGTATTTCTGGGGCAGGCCTGGCTCTTGCACTGTGACAGGGTCACTGCAGCCTCACCATCGAGTCAGTGTCCGGGGGGTAGGGGGCTGCAGGGCAATGCCCCACCTCCATCGAGCTAGTGGCCTGTGCTCCCCACTGCCATGCTGGAGCCTCTACATTTATTTATTGACAAATAAAATTTGCATAATTTTAAAATACTGTGTCAGAATTCCCTCAGGAGTAAGTTATGGGGTCTAAACACTTAATCTTAAATATATAATTCTGCAATTATTGAAAGCACAATTCCTTTCCCAGTCCCAGTTGTTCACATGCTCCCCCTCCCCCAGATTTCTGCTAGGATTCACACCAGAATGTCAGAACCATCTAGTGAGGGCTGCAGCTCTTGTTCCCTTTGCCATGCCCATAAGATGATCAGATGTCCTGATTTTTTAGGGGCTTTGTCTTATATAGGCTCCCATTACCGCCATTCAAATTTTTCACACTTGCTATCTGGTCACCCTACTTGCCCAGGAGCTGCCCTAGCCCATATCTTTGCAGAGCTCATCCCTTCCTCACTCCCTCCACTGCAGCTGGCAGCAGTTCCTGTCCCTTCCCACTCGCACAGCACCAAAGGCGGCTAACACCTCCAGACTGCTGCTGGCCACCAATATAAACCAGCCACTTCCTCTCCCCTGGCTGCAGTGCAGGCAGGAAGGGGTTAAGGAGGCATTGTGCACTGTGGGGCCCTCAGGAACCTGCAGGGGTGGTTGGGATCTGGCAGAGGGAGGAGGAGGAGATGACACCAAACCCCAGCCAAGGGAGAGAGTGGTGAGAGGTGTCCAGTGCAGCCTGGCTCCTTCCCTCCCCTGCCAGTGCACAGTGATGCCATCCTGGGCTGGAGGTGACTCCTGATACCCAGGGCCGGCGCTTCCATTGACATGAACCAGGCAATCGCCTAGGGTGCCAGGATTTTCGGGGGGCGGCATTTTGCCGGGCATGGCTGCAGCAGCTCCACCGGAGCCACGGACCAACGGACGCTCTGCAGAAATGGCTGCAGCAGCTCCCCCGGAGCCGCGGGAGCGGCGCACGGGGTGACGAAATGGCCGTGTGCCTAGGGCGCGAAAAACTCTAGCGCCGTCCTGCTGACACCGCCTTCCCTTCCACACAGACAGCAGCAGGAGCCTGGTAGAGCGGCCTCCTGAACGTGCCCCTGGCTGCAGGAGCTGAGAGGAGGGGCAGAAACAGGGCACAGGGGCTCGTCCCACTCTGGACAGCCGAGCTACCTGCCACAGGTGGGGGAGGGATTACACTGAAGAAGGCACAGTGAGTGACTGTGAGGCCATGTGGCTTGCACCATTCCACACCCCCCCCCCAGCATCATCACTGCAGACAGGGTTCACACCAGAACCTTTAAATTGTGGGGGAGGGGCCACCAATATCAACAGTTATGTGTCATCTCTGTTAAAAAGCCCAAAAGTATGGAACTCACTGTCAGAAGAAATAAGAACAATAAGCCCACCACTTTGCCAAGGCTTTCCCACAATATTCTCATAACGATTCGTTAACAAAAAACCAACAACACTAAGCCTGCTATCTGGTGGCAGGGCAGAGCACGGAAAGAGCAAAAACACTCTTGTCCTTTAAATAACAGGAGGTATTCAGCTACTAGGTTATATAGAGAGCCATGTACCTACCTGGAATGAGCAGAATATTTTAAACATTTAAAAAAACAAGCAAGAAAAAAAATTGTTTGGAAGGTCTAATCTGCAAGGCTCATTCAACTTTACCATAGACACTTCTGCACTCTGCTCTTCCAGAGCTGCTTCCCCAAATATTACTAAGCACCATATATTCCTCCCAAATGCAGGCAGTTACCATGCAGTGAAAATAATACATTATGCTGCAAGGATAGTGTATATCTCTAGGTGTTAGGGACTGTTCCTTTTATTTTTGTAAAGTACCAAACAGAGATGCTAGAATCCTAATTCTATGTTAAGCCTTAAAGAGGGGACTCTCCCCCCACTCCACAAAGCTGTATTAAATTTCCTGTCATATTTACTTAGTTTTAAACTCTTTGGGGCAGAGACTGTCTTTCTGTTCTGTATTTGTACAGCACCTGGCACAGTGGGAGCCTAGTCCATGACTGGGGCTCCATGGCGCTGCCATGATACAAATAATAAAGGTTTAGATGTGAATGTTTCATTACATTTTCTACTTTTTTTTTTTCATTCATCACTCACTTGAGTTTCTTGAAGGCCTCCCTGCCACCAGCCACGTAGTGCTCTCCACTCTGGAGCTCCTCCAGCTGATGGACGCGATGCCCACCCCGGGGTGTGTAGATGCTACGCACAGCCCCAAAAGGCGCCTTCACCCCACCTGTCACCTCTTTCAGGAAGACCTCGAAGTTGGACACCTTCTTCTCATGGATGACTACCCGGTGCCCTGGGAAGAACGGGTCCCCGTTGCGATACACCAGCACACTCTTCACCATCGGCTGTGACAGGCAGGTCGGCTTTGTGGTGGGGCTACTCATGCTCACCTCCTCTCACTGCTGTTGCTGAGGCCAGACAGTCAGTGCTGCCCTCCAGGCACCGTCTGCACCTGTTTATTCAGCAAGAATGTTCCTCTCTCACACACTCTGTCAAATACCTGTGATGCATGAACTGTGTACACACATGCAAACAGTACCTGCACCAGGGACCACCTCCAATAGGCAAATCCCTCTCAAAAGCAATCAGGGAGGGATGAGAGCCTCCCTAAGGTTTCCAGTACAATTCTGTTCAGCTCTTCAAGAGCAACCTCTGCTAGGCAACCGATTCTTGCAGCTCCCTGGAGCCTGGTGTGGCTAACACAGATTACACTAAGCCATACCCAAAAAAACATATATACAGATCTAAAGGAGGAGAAAAAGTGACTGAGCATAGTAAAAAACTCATAGTCCTGCTGGATCTTCACAGCCCCACTTTGCACTTGCAGCTCTCTTGTTGCACAAGTGGTTTAACTCGGTTGCTCAGGAAACTTTATCCTGCTTCTTCTTCCCTCCCCTTCCCACCTCAAAAGAAAAAAAAGGAAAGAAACAAACCCAGCCAAGTGAGGACAGCTGCCAGACTGCAACAAACCAGACAGATTAAGCCTATACACACCAACCAAATCAGAGCTGGGCGAGTAATGAGAAAAGGAGGGGAAGGGAGGGGGCTGAGTCACAAATATTTTATTTGGAAAAAATTGCATGAAATTTGTGACTATTTCAGAATTATTCACCAGACTCTCTGTAATAGGGAGGATGGAAATGTTTTAGAAAAATCGCAGAAAACTCGCTGAATAAGTTATCTGGTGTGTTTCATTTGCCTATCTCTGTATCAACTTAATTACATGAAAACAGTTAGCACCTCTTAGGAGCACAGGAGGAATGGACCCCTTATGCCCCACCTGTGATCAGCAGTAGGTGCATCATTCAAACACCAAAAGCCTGGCAGAGGGAAGAGAAACAGAAACCCTAGTGCAGACAGGGGACAACGGTAATTCAAGTCAGGAGTGACAGGAGGTGAGGGATGGGAGCAGCACCTAGCCTGGGGGAGGCCCAGTACACACACACACACAGCATGCGTGTGTGTGTGTCTCTCTCTCCACTTAGCACTCAGCTGTGAGCCACCTGGCACATCACCCTGCTGCACGCTGGACACTGTTGCTGAGTGTGTGTCTCATGCTCCTCTCTGGGGCTCCCAAGGGTGGAGAGAGAAGGAGGCACCAGTCGAGGCAGTTGGTTCTTGCTGTTGCTCAAGGAGCTTCTCCTGGGGGTGGGGGGCAGGGGGGAGAATGTTGTTATTTGCCACAGTTTCCATAGCGACCCAGGTAGCTCAAGAGCAGGGGGAGCATCGATCCACTGCAGAGAAAGAAAAGAGCACTGCTGCAGCCCGCAGCGGGGAGGGAACCGGTGTGAGTCTGAAGGGGTAGAGGAAAACTTGTGAGACCCCAAAAGAGGGGGGGGGGGGAAGAGAGCTTGTTGCACTTGAGGCGGGGCGGGAGGGAGGAAAGAAATGAACTCTAAGGGCTAAACTTCAGGGAGAAGTTTAAAGTCACCACACCTCCGGCAGGACACTATGCCATGCCACAATTCCCATCAACTTTCATGGACTATGTCTACACAGCAACAGGAAGCAGTTGTAGAGACTGAGACAGAGAATACAGCCATGCTGCATTACAGCAGATCAGTACTGGGTTTATTGTCTTAATTATTATCTTCTTGTTATTTAAACAAATAATATTTTCTCCCCAGGAGCAGAGACTGTGAGTGTCCCCCCTCATCATACAAGGTGTACAAGAGAGGGGTGAAGGCTCCTTTTTCCCTCCCCACATATCCGCACACGAGGGCAGGATCTATCTATCCATTCATCCATCCCTCTTTTTGAATGTTATCCATACTAGGGAAATTCTTTTGAATTAAAGTATTTCTGCCACTGTGAATAATGGTTCAAATACCCAAGATACATTGCACAAGGGAAACCTCAGCCTGCATTTTACTTATTAACCTGCTTCAAACTTATTCAGACAATTTACCTTCAAATATTCTAGTGTGATGTAATGCTTACTCCTGTATCTGGGGTGAAATCCTGCCTCCATTGAAATCAAAGGCAAAACTCCCACTGACCTCAGTGGGGCCAGGATCTGACCTCCAGTGTCTGGAAGCAACGATGTTGAGTGCGTTAGAACTGTGGATGGATGCAGCAACTCGTTAAGCACTATCTTCTCATTGGTGCTATTCTTTACTTACTGTTACAGATCTGATAAGAAAAGGTCTTTACTGATTCCTCTGGTTTGTTCTACAAGGAGATAATGTTAAAATGCCTATTCTGTTTTGAGATACATCCCTTAATTGTTTGCACAGAATCAGTTTCAATGTCTTCAAAATAAGAGACACACAGTTACATAAAATATTGCTGGAGGACACATTTCAAAAGAAGAAGGGCTTGGTCCTCAGCATATCTTCACTGCTTTGGGTTCCTGGTCCAGGACTAGGTGCCATGGTAATACAAATAAATAAATACAATAGTAATAATGATGAGAGGATTCACTAGTTAGTAATCAGTTCTGCAGCCTTTACTTGCACAAGCAATTCTCCTGACGTTACTGGAACTACTTTCCTAGGTAAGGATTGGGCCTTAGAGTTTGTACAGTGATTCAAAGATAGAAAGAGCCATGTAATTGCTAAGCACTATTGTTAGATTTTAAAAGGGGCAAAGGAAATTCCCTTCACTATGGAGACTTGGCTCTCTCTTTTAAAAAAATCTATATAGCGGGGAAAGACTTTGCTGGAATAAGAAACATCTGAAAAACAGCCCCTTCATTTTGCACTTGGCATGTCTTCCTGGACTCCTTTTTTATAGGGATTAGTTTACTCACTCTCAAGAATAAAACAGACTTTTACTGGACTCCTTTAAGAGAAGATTCACTAAAAACTCCACTGATGCAGCACAGAAGCAAGGACAAGCCACAACAAATGAAGAATGGGGTGGGGTGCTCCTGGGGTATGAAAGATTAACAAAAGTGGGGGTTTTGGTTTGTTTGTTTTTTACCGACTCTGATCTGTGAGTTCTTAATTAGGGCTATATTTATTTGGCGCCAACTTTTGTCCTTTTGTTTGTTACTGGCATCTGATGGTTTCTCTTTATATGACATGGACAGTCTATGTATAAAGCAACTGACACACTGAAAACCATTCTGTATTTATATAATATATATTTTCTGATTTTTTTCCTTTCCTGGTCTTCAGTTATTAAGAACATTCACATGACAACTGGATTGGATCTCTGTATCTTTTTGCTGCTTATTCCTCACTTGAATTCAAAAACATGATTGGGCCATAATCAAGATATCAGTATGGCTGGGACCAAGTTCTCTGAATATACAGATTAAAAAATCAGAGTATGTGTTGGTTTGTTGCCTAGATCAGCAATACATGTAATCACGTATTTCGTAGGGGGATGCTCTCCATATGGCTATGTAAGTCTTTCCAATTAAATTATACATATAGTGTTGTTGCTTTTTTTTTTGCCTTCTGTGGTCCTTCTACTGCCTGAACGGGGAAGGTCTGTTGATAACACAAAGTGAAAGTCCGCTCCTACAATGATCAAGTAAGGCAGGAGTAAGCTCATTCCTGCAAAGTGAATTCACTTTGGGTAGATCGTGTTCCCTAAAAGTGTGGAGCTTTTTAACCACTCCTGCACTAGGACACAGTTGTCCTAAACACCAGAAATAACCCATTCCACTGCGAGAAGTAACTTGGATCCTCTACAAATCAAAATGGCTTCTGTTGGGCTGGAGACTGACCTCCTGTGAGATAACATCAGCCGATCAGAAACACAGAAGAAACCATGTGACTTGCCCAACGTAGCCTGTCCATCTGAACCAGCATTGAATTCAAAACACTTCATGAATAATAGCCTGATAAAGTCTGTGGATACCTAGGGCCAATAAAGTTTGCAAAAACAATCTATAGAAGGTACTGAGAAAAACCAACCTAATACAAACTATTCATGGTTTACAGACAAAGTTAAAGTCAGGCCAGTTAATTTTGAGTACTTTTGACAAATAATTAATATAATTCAACACAAAACAGTGATGCATATAACATACATATTAAGAATCCAATTCAACTTCCACTAAAGATAACAGAAAGACTCCCACAGACTTCAATGCGTCTAATATCAGACCTTAATATAGCAGCAATGTGGCACATTCATCTTAAATTACTTATAACTTTTCATAAATAAATGATGCTTTAGAATGAAATTTCCCTTTCTTGTTTTTAATCAAAGATGATTTCTGGTGTGTATAAAATTTGCTAAAATTCTTCATGGACATCTTTGCGTTATCCAATCAGAATATAAGATGTTTTATAATAAGAAAGTTTTATGCTCTGATTACTCAAATGTATAAAAAGAAAAACAAATTTAAATGTCTCATGGACTTACTCAATGAAAGCAAATGCTTTGATATATTTGGACACATTTTGATGACAAATAGCAAAATTTGTATCTTGAAAATAGCATCTGCTAACAATGCATGATTTTCTACTACATTTTTAACGCTATGTGTTGCTCTATCCAGACCACTGCACAATGAAGCACTGTATAAGCCAGTTAAGACTTTGACCCTACTGGACCTTGGCTAGTAGGAACTGTAAAGCCTGACAGAGATTAACAGAAATTATATTATTTTTCATCTAATTTCTTTTTTGGCTTGTTTTTCCCATTGATTGTTGCAAGATCAAAATGGCTCCGTTCCTTCACACCTAGAGATTGTTCAATATAATCATCATTTTCTAAACTGATTTCAACACACATGATGATCAAAACATACAGGAATTTTTCTCTTGCTTTTTATCTTAACTTTTTATGAAGGAAAATCACCCCCTGCTGTGAAATGCCAGGAAGGCAGTTAACCATTACAAGAGAGTAATTTCAGGCTGAGTGATGTCAGACATACTATTGTTATTGGTTAACAGTTATATTCCTCCACTCATTTGCAACTTCTGATCTAATTTATAAAGGGGAAAACTGCATAGTAATATTACTGTCCTCCTATCCAGTGCTCTCTGGTAATCAGATAGTTCACCCAGATATGAAAAAACGCATATAAAACATTAGTATTTTGTGTAAAAGGCAAAAGGGTGATGACCTTGATACTGTCTCAGAGTCAGGCAATGAGGTATAATCTGTCAACGAGTTTGTCAGCTATTCAGTGCCAGATTCAGCCATCCCTGTTGACCTTAGGCCGAATTCTCACAGTCACACAATATCGTTTTACAATGCACTGGCAAAATGGAGGAGCAGAAACAGCCCCAAGAATACCTTTTCTGCAGGGAATATCGCAGCTGGCACAGAGTTGACATAAGGGACAAGATGCTCATCTACTCCAGCCTCCTTACATCAGATAAAGGAGCCAGAGCTGCATAAAGGGGCCAAGGATGGAGGAGATTTCCCAGTGCAGGCTCTGCAGAAGCCAACTACAGGCAAGTCTTATTTTACGTGGGTGGGGGGGTTTCGCGGTTATCGCGTAAAGCGAAAACCGCGTATAGTCAAAATTATATCCCCAAGCCCTTTAACCCCCGCCCGCAGTTCCGGCGGCTGGGCTGGGGGGGCGCATTTAAAGGACTCCATCGGGCTCCCCGCTGCCCTTTAAATGCCCCCTGCGGCCCCACCGCTGGAGCTGCGGGCGGGATTTATAGGGCTCCGCCGGGCTTCCCGCCACGATGGGGAGCCCAGAGGAGCCCTTTAAATCCCGCTCGCAGCTTTGACAGCCAGGCTCTTTGGTTCGCCACACGAGCTACCAGCCACCTCTGCAGCTGGGAGCTCCTGGGTGATTTAAAGGTCCTGGGACTCCCAGCCATCGCTGGTGCCCCAGGACCTTTAAATCTTGAGACCACTCCGCCCCACTTGAAGCCATGCCCTCCCGACTCCAGCCGTACACGTAAAGTTGAAATTGCGCATGTTAAATACACATAAGTTGCAAGAGACCCGTATAAGCCTGCCTTCCATCACAAATCCTGGCATACCGAGCATGATCGTGGTAGCTGGGAGAGGTGAGACATGTTATGGATGTGTTGCAGAGATTCTGGGCACTGCTGCAGTCCATAGGCCAGTGGTTCCTAAACTGTGGGGTTTGCCCCAGGGGGGCGGCACAGCAGGATCCAGGGGGCAGGGAGGGAGCACCACCCAGCCCTGCTCTGCCTCCAGCTCTACTATGGCCCCGGCCTCAGCCACCAGCTCCCGGCCCCACTCCCGGCCATGGCCCCAGCTGCAGTTCTGGCCTGACAATGACCCTGCTCCAGGACCCTGCTCCAACCACAGGCCTTCTCCAGGCTGCAGCCCCTAGCCCCAAGCGCAGCCTCAGCTGCAGCACCAACCCCACTTCCAACTGCTGCCCCCAGCCCCAAACTGACCCCCAGCCGCGGCCCTCGCCCCAACCGCAGGCCCACTCCCAACTGCAGTTCCAACAGCAGCCCCACTCCTGGCCATGGCACCAGCTGCAGCACTGGCCCCACTTCCAACCACAGGCCCGTTCTTGGCTGTGGCCTCCGGGTCTGGCCGTGGCCCCTAGCCCCTAACTGCGGCCCCAGCTGCAGCTCTGGTTCTGACCACAGCCCCACTCCCAGCTGTGGCCCCGTCCCAAGCCCAGCGGGGCCCCCAGCTCCAACCGTGGCCCCATTCCAGGCCGCAGCCCTGCTCACAGTTCTAATTGCACTGTTATACAATAACAGAATGCCAATTTAAACGTATTATACATATTTTGGATGTTTTTCCACATTTTCAAATATATTGATTTCAATTATAACAGAATACAAAGTGCAGAGTGCTCACTTTATATTATTTTTATTACAAATATTTGCACTGTAAAAAAGATAAACAAAAGAAATATTTTTACATAACTGCACTCAAAAACAAAATAGCATAAAACTTTAGAGCCTACAAGTCCACGCAGTCCCACTTCTTGCTCAGCCAATTGCTAAGACAAACAAGCTTGTTTACATTTACAGGAGATAATGCTTCTTGCTAATTATTTGCACTGTCACCTGAAAGTGAAAACAAGCATTCGCATGGCACTGTTGTAGCCAGCGTTGCAAGGTATTTACATGCCAGATATGCTAAACATTCATGCCTCAACTTTTTACATTGCCAATATTTGCAATCAAAAATAATGTTGTATTCTGCATTGTAATTGAAATCAATATATAAACACAGAAAAACATCCAAAAATATTTTAATAGTTTTTCTTCATCAGCCAAATTCTGCCCTGATGTACACTCAGTTCTCTAACGGAGGACAGAATCTGTCCCCATGTGCATAATTAAGATAAACACAGAACCGATCATCCTTTTTGGATAAATAATACACCTCTACCTTGATATAACGCTGTCCTTGGGAGCCAAAAAGTCTTACCGTGTTATAGGTGAAACTGTGTTATACTGAACTTGCTTTGATTCACCAGCATGCGCAGCCCCGCACCCCTGGAACACTACTTTACTGTGCTATATCCAAATTTGTGTTATATCAGGTGGCATTATATCGAGGTAGCAGTGTATTTGAAAAAATAATTGGATGCACCATGGCATACTTGTGTGCACTATGAAATGATTATTGAATGTTGGGAATCATGAAGAAAAGAATAGATAATAAGACAGAAAATATCATATTGCTCCAATATAAATCCATGGAGTATAGGTCCATCAATGGCTATTAGCCAGGATGGGCAGGGATGGTGTCCCTAGCCTCTATTTGCCAGAAGCTGGGAATGAGTGACAGGGGATGGATCACTTGATGATTACCTGTTCTGTTCATTCTCTCTGGGGCACCTGGCATTGGCCACTGTCAGGATACTGGACTATATGGACCTTTGGTCTGACCCAGTACAGCTGTTCTTATGAATGATGGGAATCTAAATTTTACATTACTGTCATTTAACTATCACATGTTTGTCAGACAGTAGCATGTTGTATAGGATAAGTCAGGTTGTAAAAGCCATTCAGTCTTGATGCAAAGGGTGTAAATCAATTAATACAAGACAAACAAATGAAGTCAGTGCACAGTATGCTCTTACATCAACTCTGAGCTTGGTCCTAATAATGAAAATGAACAACAACAACATGTACTGAGAGGGTTAGTGTAAAGTTTCCAACAGAAGAGAAATTAATTTCAGTGTACTCGATTTTGCTAAATGGAACGCCCACAATCCTTTCTTAGACTCACACTGCTCTGCACAATGTATCTAAAAATTAGGGTCTGAGGAATATCAGCCAGTTATGTACAGCTGTAATTCTGCAGTAATTGGACTGCCTTCATTGACAGTTTGAAGTATACATTATGAGGCACTTTGACTCACTCACACTAATTGGAAGAAATAAAACACTGATGCAGTTGTAAATTTTAAAATCTATGCCATAGCAATTTTACTCACTCACACAATTCTCAAACCAAAAACTCTATTTAAAATATAATTAATTTTATAAACACATATCAATTATTTGAGGGGGAGGGATAGCTCAGTGGTTTGAGCATTAACCTGCTAAATCCAGGGTTATGAGCACAACCCCTGCGGGGGCCATTTAGGGATCTGGGGCAAAAATCTGTCTGGGGATTGGTCCTGCTTTGAGCAGGGGGTTGGACTAGATGACTTCCTGAGGTCCCTTCCAATCCTGATACTCTATGATTTTTTCCCAAAAATCCTCATTGAAATGTTCCAGTTTAAGCCATACGTGTTGCTGATTCCACTTGTCAGCAACATGGGGTTTTTTTAAGTGCACTCAAGACTTCTGAGAGATACTTGAGGGAATAAGCAGGAGAAACTTCACAAACTTTTAGGCAAAAACCCCAGATGGACAGCTTAAGTGGGAAAGAAGATGAAAAAAACCCTCTTTCATCCAGTTCTGAGGGGTAGCAGCAACAGAAATGGAGCCAATTTGAACAAGGCTTCTGAGGCTGTCAGTAATTTCTGGTTTTTTCATATAACAGAGGCAAGTCTCAATTAAATGTGAATTTTATGTGTTTTTAATTTTCTAAAGATTCTCTCTCTCTGGCTATTTCCTTGCAGGGCATGAATTCTGTGCTCGTCCGCTAGGCTCTCATCTTGCAAGCTAAAGGCAACCATATTATATTTTGAGGGGAGCTTTGAGCTGGACCCTTTCCTTATTTGACAGCATATGGTGTCTTCAAATTTTTTTAAAAATCCAATACAATAGACCTGCCCAAATGCATAACCATTGCCCTAGATCAGTGGTTCTCAAAGCCAGTCCTCTGCTTGTTCAGGGAAAGCCCCTGGTGGGCCAGGCTCTTCACCTGCTGCATCTGCAGGTTTGGCCAATCGCAGCTCCCACTGGCTGCGGTTCACCGCTCCAGGCCAATGGGGGCTGCGGGAAGGGCGGCCAGCACATCTCTCAGCCCGTGCCTCTTCCTGCAGCCCCCCATTGGCCTGGAGCAGCAAACCGCGGCCAGTGAGAGCCACAATTGGCTGAACCTGCGGACGCGGCAGGTAAACAAACCAGCCTGACCCGCCAGGAGCTCTCCCTGAACAAGCAGTGGACTGGCTTTGAGAACCACTGCCCTAAATGCACACTTCACAGGTCTGCATTCAGTTCTGAATACTAAAAAAGAAGCTGTAATCAGCACATCGGTAAGCTAAGCTGACAGTTCATGCCTATCTTGAAAGTATCAAGGCTCCATATATCTCTATTACACAGCAACATTTCATTACATTATTATATTACATATTACAACAATGCTAGACTGCCTATTGTTGAGTTCAAGGTGTTGGCTTCACCCTAAAACTATAAATGTGTCTTGTTTATCTGAAAAGACACCACTCCAGGCAAGACTGCCATAGTTGTAATCAGTGTAGGTGCTTGAGCTATGTCTACCCCTCTGTAGGCCTGATTCTTCAATTCATTCTTTGTGGGATGACCTCTGTGCCCGTGGAGAACCCATTCAAGATAATGGGGTACCTCATGTGTGCCAGAGTCCACCAGAATGGAACAAGTTGCAAGATCTGGGCCTCAAAGGAGAGAGAGAAATGCTAAGCATTCTCCATGACTCTAGATTTACTTGGTCTACCAGAACCAAGATTTGTTAACCTTGTAGACCAGGGGTGGCCCACCTGTGGCTCCGGAGCCACATGCGGCTCTTCAGAGATTAATATGCATCTCCTTACATAGGTGCTAATTCAGAGTCTGGAGCTACAGATTCTAACTTTCCAGTGTGCTGTGGGGTGCTCACTGCTCAACCCCCTGCTCTGCCTCCGGCCCTGCCACCACTCCACCCCTTCTCCCAAGACCCCTGCTCCTTCCCCCAAGCATGCCATGCTCTCACTTCTCCCCTGTCCCCACAAGAGACTCCTGTACACTGCAAAACAGCTGATTGCTGCAGGCAGGAGGCCTGCGAAGGAAATGGGAGGCACTGATTGGCGGGAAGCACTGGGGGCTTGAGAGGGGTAGCGGATGGGGGGCTGCTGCTACTCTTTGGCAATGTTCATTGGTAAATTCTGGCTCCTTCTCAGGCTCAGGTGGCCACCCCTGTTGTAGACACTCTGTAAAACTTGTCTTTTTCCATAGGTATTAGGAGAAGGAGGTGCTGGCGTCATTGGTGAGACATATGGATCTTACAGTTACTATAACTGTGATAAGCAAATATTTTATATGAAATCATGTGGACTAATGATATTTTTGCTGTTGATTTTAGTTCTGACAGTCTATTGTTATTTATTATGAAAACATCTAGGGGAACTGATGGATAAAAGAAAAACAAACTTGACATTTTTCCCTTTTGTCTTCATGCAAATTAAAGAAAATAAGCTGTCCTTTTATAATTGCTAAGGATTTCTTTCAAATTTGCAAAACATAATTTCCAATATAAACTCTTTAAATACTCCCCCAGTGTTTTCATTCTACTTATTCAGGTGCTTCTCTATAGATCTTACATGAGTAGCAGTCATTTCCAAGAAATGGTGCATGTTAACTTACTTTCCCACTCTCTTGCATTATCTTGTACAGTGCCTGGTATTGCCATGTTTTGTTTTGTTAAAGTATCCTTGGCATCGAAGATTATTAAATTCGATACTGTTGTACATACTGCCACCTACTGTGACCCAACAAAATTAAGACTAAAAGACTGGCATTTGTTTCAGTGGGCTTTGGAGCAAGCCTTAAACCAGCAGCCAAATTCTGCTTTCAAATGCATTTGAGTTCAAGCTGGAATAACTCTCTTGACTTCAGTATATAGGAACTGAAGTATCACTGTATAGGAACTGAAGACTGTGAACCTGCTCCATCATGGCCATGCACTTTGTGAAGTCATTTACACTTGTGCATAGTGACTGTAAAACATTATCATTTTGATTTGTTATGTTTCTTACCCCTATACACCACAATAAATATCTTAAAAAAGGGGCGGAGACAGGAGAACTGGGAGCTGGTTAAGGCCAAATTCTGCTCTCCGTTACACCTGTGTAAGTTTAACGTAACTAAATTAGGAGCAGAATTTGGTCCCAGTTCTCTTACCTCAAAAATTTCAGGGCCTGATTCAGTAAAGCACTTAATGCATGTCCTTATGACCATCTCTATTCAGGATAACACTTAAGCAACTAAGCATATGCTTATAATTAAGCACATGCTTAGGCACCCTTGCTGAACAAAGGCCACAGTTCCTAAGGGGATCACAGCTCAGGATATTTGCAGTTCTTGGTTCTAAGAAATATAGTATAATAACCATAAGCAGCAGCTGGTCAACTGAGGCTCATATTTAATTAGTAATCTAAGTTTCCAGCTTGGCTCCACTTTCTCCACTGAATACTACAGTACAGGAATTTTGAAGTGCAACATTGATGATAGAATATATTGCTAAAGGGTTTGGTTTGGGCAGGAGCATTTCATTAATTCAAAACTACACCTCTACCCGGATATAACATGACTCAATATAGCACAAATTTGGATAGAACGTGGAAAACCAGACTTCCGAGGGCGGTGGGAGGATGGGGTCCAGGG
>NC_133770.1:191412739-191447909 GCF_003597395.2 Chelonoidis abingdonii
CTGGGCAGCGCCGGCCGCGGCTGGGGGCCGCAGCTCCCCGCGGGCAGCCGTGGCGTTGGGCAAGTAAGTCCTGCCCCGGGAGGAGGGCACCACACACGGCGCAGCCGGCCCTGGTTGCTGCCCGGCCGGGGGGGAGGCGGATCGGCTCCGGAGCGAAAGACCCACCTTTTGATTTACCCTCTCACGTCACCCCGGTGCCTCCGCTGGGCGTTTTTCCTACTCCTCGCCCCGGGACTCGGCTGCTCTGGCGTAGGGAGAGCCGGCTGCAGGGCAGGGACGGGCCCCACCGCGGGGAGAGGCGTTTATAAACCTACAGCGGCGCTAATCCTACAGCAAAGCGCTCAGCCCACTGAGCAAGCCTTAAATCCACGGGCAGGGGTCTCCACTTCCTCGGGTGACCAGGGGTCCTGATATTTGGGGCTTTGTCTTATATAGGCCGCTATTACAGTCCACCCCCATTCCCCAATTATTCACACTTGCTATCTGGTTACCCTGTCGGGTGCACAATTGTTGTTCCACCCTGTTCAGGCCTGGAAATGGCACCAGGGAATAGGTAAGTAGTTATAAGTCTCAGTGTGTGTTTTAGGGGAACCAGATAGCAAGTGTAGAAAAATCAAGGTGGGGGAAGGGGGAAATAGGTACCTCTATAAGACAAAGCCCCAAATATCAGGACTGCCCCTATAAAATTGGGACACTGGTTAGTTTCTGAATCCGTTTGGCACTTACAATTTTTTTATATCTTCCTGAAGTATTAGGCCAGAATTTAATTTCTAGGTGCCTAAACCATAAATAAATGGCCTGAATTTTGGAGTTGTGGGTGCTCGGCTTCTTTGAAAAGTGGGCTGCTTTTGTTTAGGTGCCTAATTGTAAATAGTGGACCTAATCCTGAAATTGACTGCTTGGGAGCTGTGTAGTGGGGACAATTGAGGCATAGGGGTGTACCCCACACAGTCAGTGGCAGGATTATGGCCATTGCTGTAATTTCCAAACTCCTTTTCCAGTAACATCCAACTAAACCACAAATGGGTTTATGTCTACATAATTAACAGCTAACTAAGAAAATGGGCACACTGCTCCTTTGAAGTTCTGGCTGAGCCTGTCAGTCATTTACCAACAGCCCATGCAGTATGAAACGCAGATTAAGGCCTTCCATCCTGCAAACACTTATTCACTTTTTACAGGTTTCAGAGTAGCAGCCGTATTAGTCTGTATCCGCAAAAAGAAAAAGAGTACTTGTGGCACTTTAGAGACTAACAAATTTGTAAGTCTCTAAGGTGTACAAATACTCCTGTTCTTTTCACTTTTTACATTCAAACAAAGGGTAGTCTTGCTGAAGTCAGTGGGACTACTATGCACAAAGCATGTGAATGTTTGCAGGGCCTTTCTGTTAAGTAAGGAGGGGAAGTGGCCTAGCAGATAGACCATTGGCCTGGCTCAGGAGACCTCCATTTTGTACGCCACTCTGCCACAGGCCTGCTGGGTGACCTTGGACAAGTCACTTTGCTTCTCCGTGCCTCCATTTTCTCATTTGTAAAATGGCATAATGATACTGACCTGCTTTGTAAAGCACTGAGATCTACTGTTGAAAAGCACTATCTAAAAACTAGGTATTATTATTCATTACCATAGTGCACTAATAACTCATTTGTTCAACAAATGTAGGCTCCAATCCCCGCAGTCAACTTCATGGAGGTAGACTTGTAGAGCTGCACAGAGCTCATTGTAGGACTGGAGTGTTATTCTTTATTGCAGCTGCTTTGTGTTCTTAAAGGATACTCCAATTTAATCTAATTTATATTTTTGTACCTTTTGTTGCAAGTAAAACAAGATTACCACAAACAGGTGGAAAGGAAATGTGTTTACTTTGCAGACTTGATGGTACTTTAGGTATAGTTATTTTCTCCTGTTTGTATGCGTCTTTCACACAACAATGAGGAGAAACATTCTGAATAAGAAAACTAGTCATAAAGCCACAAACGTTGGCTCAAGGAATTTTATTTCTATTAGATTTTAAGTTGACAGTGCCTCTTAAATCAGTTGTGTTGTTTGTTTGTTTGTTTTTTTAAGTGAAATTGTATTTAACTGGGTTCCTTATGACAGTTTTCCACTTAGTGTGCAAGAGAAGAAAAAAGTATGTATTTATCAAAAGACCCCGTGTGCTGGTAATAGAAAATTATAACTGCCGTGTGTCTTTATGCAGATGAACTGGGTCGACACTCAGCGACAGAGGCCTCTCAAGCCACCTTAGCCAGCGTAGTCCCTGTGTTTGCAGTGGTAAGTGTATTGAAAGGTTTCAACAAAGGACAGTTTTTCCAAGCTAATCAGCCTGTGTTTTTCTCAAACTATTATTTGACAGAACTGGTCATTGTCCATGATGTGTTCATAATGTGTGGATATTACTAAACAGTTTTAAAAACCCTGATTTGAAGGAAAGTTATGTTTATGTCGAGATATTTGCAACAGGAGTATTATAATGTGCTAGCAAAATACCAAGATGCTTTTTTTATGAGAAGATAATTCTTGTTAACTCACAATTTAATCATGAAGAGACAGTTTAACTGTTGAAGAATTTTTGTAAAATACATGCTTTCGCTATTAAAAATACACTATTTTTGCCTTTTTTTCCCTCATTAATGCAGTGGTCCCCAACCTTTCTGTTGCAATAGTATATTCATGTTCCCAGAAGAGTGTGGTGGGCTCCCAGGTGCCGAAATACCACCAAGAACTGGCATCATTGAGAAGCGTTGCCGCCGAAATGCCGCCGAGAAGCAGCGACATTTTGGCGGCGACGCTTGTTGGCATTGCTGCATTTTGACGGCTGGTTGTCCTGCATCCATGCTCCTTTGCGGTGGGTTGTCCTGTGGAAGCGCTCCCTTGTCAGTATGCAGGCGCACATAAATGCCCCACGAGCACTGCGTTGGGGACTGCTGTATTAATGTCATGGAATGTGGTAGCTGCAATGCAGGACAGCCAATGGTTGAAGGAAGAATATCTTTTTGTACGTGTGCAGCTGAGAGATGATGTGATCCCACATGAAAGCAGACAGTTGAGAGCATTGATACACATACAGGCCCTGATGCTACAATGAGAACCACATAGTTGTTTCCTCTTATATACTGCTACTAGCTTTAAAAAAAAAAAAAAAAAAAAAAAAAATGAATAGCTTTTGAATAAGCTACATATCTCAAAGCAAGAGTGCAAAAGCTTTGATCAAATCAATTTTTGCAGTTTTTCCAATAAAATGACTTTAAGTTTAGAGAAAATACTCATGTTAATACCCTGGAATACAAATGAAAAGTAAATAAGGTGTTAGAAACAAATTATTCCTTGCTTTGTTACATTAGCATGCTATCTATCCTTTCACTTACACGTAGTGGAATTACACAGTAAATACTATTCAAAAATCAAGGAATAGCCCCCCACTGTTGTTGCCCTTTGCCATGTAAATTGTTCAGTTAAAACAACACAAGATGAAACAACAAAATCTGAAACACAAAATGTAAAGAACCCCTCTTGTGCCAACACAAAAATCTCATTCTCTGTTTAAAAGAAAATTCTTCCTGGGAAGTAGATATCAGTGCGAGCCAAAGATATAGTTATGAACTTAATTGGTGTATGTCTGAAAAATATTTTAATAGGCGCTGCTTTCCAGGTACCATGTGTAGCATCCACATGGTCAAATGACCTGAAATACGTTGTCTAAGGCATTCATAATTACCTGAGAAGTATTAGCAGAGACAACAGGATAGCATAACTTGCCCCTCCTAAATAAGTGGACTGATTCACCCCCACTAGAATTCAAAGCAAATATAAGCAATTTCACACAACTCCTTTCCTGTATGTTACAGCAGCTTTTTGAGAACAAAATACCTACTTCTCGTGTTTTCTTTTTTCTCTTTTTCCCCCCTTTAGATGAAATTTGACAAAGAAGGAAATATTACCTCTTTTGGTAGGTAGTTTTCGTTTTCTTTTCCTATTTGCTCTTTTGTGCAATATAGAATTTTCTAAGTGAAAATTTATACTGGTTCAATTCAAGAAGTTTTCATGGGTTTAGATAACTGTCGGTGTTGCAGCATTTCCCTTTTTTTTTTACTTGTCTATTCTACACAAACTCTTATACCACATTCATCTGAGCACCTTCCGATGGTGCATTAAGCAATATGACTACCATCTCATGTGGTTCTGTTTTGCTTTCATCCTTTTCCTCTTTGTCCCAGCCCACCACCAGTATATTTTTCCTTCTTGGGATACCTTTGTGACATGAAACGTGCTTGACATGAGCTTTGCTAAAGTGTTCTAACATGAAACTTACTGTCTTTGCCTGTTATTGTGGTTACTTCTAGACTTTTCTTTATTAATAAACAAAGGGAGTTCTCTTCCACCCAAGTTATGACTATTTTGCTGTGTTAGACAGAATTATATTAGATGATCAAGGTGGGAAGTACTATCAAGTTAGTTTCTTTCTGGGACTGCTAAACAGACTAATCCATAATTATAAAACATGTTGTTTTTCCCAGATAAGATTTTTCTTTTTAAATGTCTTCTTGGTAGAAAGAAAGAAAACAGAATTGTACCAGGAACTGGGTCTTCAAGCTCGAGATCTAAGATTTCAGCATCTAATGAGCATTGCAACTAGAAACAACAGGATTATCATTAGAATGGAGGTAAAGTGATATTTTTATTTTCATTAACTTCAGTGGGTCTTAAATCTATTGACACCTATAAAGAGATGTTAAAATACACTTGAACTATGTCTCAGGGCTTGGCTACACTTGAGAGTTACAGCGCTAGTGGTGGCTTTACAGCACTGTAACTTACTCCCCGTCCACACTGGCAAGGCACATACAGCGCTGTTATCTCCCTGGCTACAGCGCTGGTTGTACTCCACATGGACAAGAGGAATAAAGAGAACAGCGCTGGTGCTGCAGCGCTGGAGTGCCAGTTTAAACAGTGAATTATCTTACTGACACTGTAACTGACCTCTGGAATTTCCCTTATAATGCTTTTAACTAAAGAACCTCTTGTTTTGTTGTGAACTTGGGGCTCTCTGGAGCTGCTTATCTAAAAAACAAACAGCAATTGTTTACATCGAGAGCCAGAAGGCAGGCAGGAATGTCCCACAGCTAGTGGTTTGCTTGACAAGAGAAAAAGCAGGGGGAGAAAGTCCTCGAGCAATGCTTATCTGGTCTGAGGCTATTTGCATTTAAGAGTGAATGAGAAGAGGTGGGGGAAGTGGTCGGAATTTGCAAGGCAGGGAGCTGACACACGTGTCAGCTCCAAAAATCCACTCTCTCTCTCGACCCCCTACCCCATGCTCCCGTCACCACTCCACCCACCCCCTCTTTGAAAAGCACGTAACAGCCACTTGAACATGGGATAGCTGCTCAATAATGCACCACCCTCCAACAGCGCTGCAAATGTGGCCCACACTTGCAGTGCTGGTAGCTGTCAGTGTGGCCACACTGCAGCCTTTCATCTGGCACAGCTGTACGAAGACAGCTTTAACTCCCAGCACTGTACAGCTGCAAGTGTAGCCAAACCCTCAGTTGCCAATTCAGTCATGTTCTAGTGAGATCCAGGGCCCTTTTAATACTGGCTATCTGTGGCCTTGTGTATATTATCCATCTGTCCTTACAGATAACCCTGGCACTGAATATCTAGCAAGCAGAAACACTTCATGTTGCACTTCATAATAATGAGCTCCTTGTCCTTTGTAGAACGGCCATCTCTATTCAGGAGGGCCAGAATTTTTCCCTTTGTGGGCATGATGAAAATTTTTAGAGGCACAGGATGAGCACAGCTAAAAAATTTGGAGAATCTTTCTTTCTTCCTGTCCTCCAGTAACACCAGAGGCCTCTTTGAGTACACTAAAGGAAGTGCTTCCAGTGTCAGTCTGGTCCATATACTTCTGGGGTTGTGGGGGGAATGACAGTGGAAGATAGACACTTGGGTACCCTGGACACGAGTATGGCATAAAAATCTAGGTAAATAAAAAACAAAGCTTATCATAAGTCTCCTTGTGGGAAGTGGTTTTACAGAAAACCGAATTCTGAAATGCATAAAGTGGCAATGAGAAAATTAGAAACCTTCATAAAGTATTAGCTGGCTGTCTAACTGCATTCTCTTTTTTCAGTTTTTGAAGGCTGTGGTAACACCAGAGTTTCTTCTGATACTAGATTATCGCAGTTTAAATATGGAGCACTGGCTGTTCCAAGAACTTGCATCTCAGCTGTCTGGAGAAGGTCAGCTAGTTACATATTCCTTGCCCTTTGAATTTAGAGCCATAGAAGCAATACTGCAATATTGGGTGAGCTTCTAGTTATTTTAGCTACTTTTGAAAATGTTGTTTCATGGGAATGACAGTATAATTTTAATATTTTGGGTTTGCTTTGGGCTTGGTTGGTTGTTTTGGTTATGTGGGATCTAGGCAAACATTTAGCAGTGAGGAGAATTAACTATTGAAAGAACTTACCAAGGGGCACAATGGATTCTTCATCGCTTGGAGTTTTTAAATCAAGATTGACAGATATACGCTGAAACATAAAAGTTACATTTTGATGTCGAAATTACTGGGGGAGGTTCTCTGGCCTGTATTATGCAGTAGGTCAGACTAGATCAGCATTTCTCGAATGCGATCACCAGGGGCTTTTCTTGTGGCCACAGCCTCCTGGGCAGTGACTTGGTGGGGGGGCAAAGCAGTGGCCTGTCCCCCCGGGCCATCGGCAGGGTTGGATCCTCTCCCCCCGGATCCATGAATACTGGAAGAGCAGACAACCAGTGAGTTCCCTACCTTCCCAGGGGTTGTGGGGCTTGGGCTTCAGCCTTGGGATGGCGGGCAGCGTCTCCAATTGTGGGACTTCAGGCTTTCGCCTAAGCTCCCTCTAAGCTGTGCAGCAGGCTATCAAGGGCTGCTCAGGTGGAGAGAGGCACCTCTCCTGCGGCCCCGCCCCAGCCAGGGAAAGGCATCACTTCCCCTGGCCCCAGCCCCAGTTAAAAAACTATTGCAGTGGGTAAACTTTATCTTGTCAATGTTAGCTGTATTCCAGATAGCTCCTACGTATTGAAAAAGTAGATTGCATAGTGAACATTGTAACAGTGAATTCTGTGTTCAGTGAGAGGAGTCAGTTACCCAAACCATTCTAAAAGGATTATTTTAATTCTTATGAAGGATCATGTTATTATCTAGATCAGCAATCTGCAAGGGAGACTTAATGTTTTGCAACCTCAGATCATTGAGACGCTGGAAGCTCTAGTGGATCCCAAGCTACTATCTGTGGATAGAAGTAAACTACACATTTTGCTACAAAATGGCAAGAGGTAAATAAGAGTAAGCAATGGGGAGCATAGCTGAACTTCAGAAAATTGTGTACAATATATATTTCCTAGAAAACCTTACTTTTAAATTGTGCAATTTATTTGTTGTTGTAAATTCAAATGTATGAACTATCTAGTTTGGAAAAAAATGAAATCCCACTTCAGGATTTGTAGTCTACCTTCTAAAACTATGTATAATGCAAAAAAATTAGTACTAGGCAATTTAATATGTTCATTGTAATGTAAAATCAGGAGCTGAAACCACTTTTCAAACCATTTGCGTACATGTAAACTTATTGGGTTGTGCTATGTGTCAATAGAACAAACGATACAATTGTCTGAATCGGATTACTTGTTTCTCCGAGTGCTCATGAACCCTTGAAATATGCCCAGAATACACCACTAAATCCTTTTCAGTTAAGGTTTTGGTGATTTTGAGGCAGTTGATCCCAGAATGGACCAGTACCGTGGCTAAATGCAAAATGGTGATTTAAATTTTCTAAAGGGTACGTCTACACTACGAGATTATTCCAATTTTACATAAACCGGTTTTGTAAAACAGATTGTATAAAGTTGAGTGCACACGGCCATACTAACCACATTAATTCGATGGTGTGCGTCCATGGTCCGAGGCTAGCGTCGATTTCTGGAGCATTGCACTGTGGGTAGCTATCCCGTAGCTATTCCATAGTTCCCGCAGTCTCCCCTGCCTCTTGGAATTCTGGGTTGATAGCCCAGTGCCTGATGGGGCAAAAATCATTGTCGCGGGTGGTTCTGGGTACAGCCTCACCCCTCTCTCCGTGAAAGCAGAGACAACTATTTGTGTGCCTTTTTTCCTGGGTGAACTGTGCAAATGCCATAGCACAGCAGCATTATGACCCTGCTCAGATCAATACCGCAATCGTGACGTTGTAAACACCTCGCGCATTCTCGTGCAGTCTATGCTGAACCGGGACCTGCAAAGCCAGGCGGTTAGGAGCAGCGCGGCGACGAGAGTGATGAGGACATGGACATAGAATTTCTCTCAAACCGCGGGCCCCTGCGCTTTGGAGATCTTGCTGGTAATGGGGCAGGTTCTAGCCATTGAACCGCGATTTTGGGCCCCGGGAAACAAGCACAGACTGGTGGGATGGGACGATAGTTTTTGCTCTTCCGAGTGGCTGCAAAACTTTCGCATGCTTAAGGGCACTTTCATGGAACTTTGTGACTTGCTTTCGCCTGCCCTGAAACGCCAGAATACCAAGATGAGAGCAGCCCTCACAGTTGGAGAAGCAAGTGACAATAGCCCTCTGGAAGCTTTCGACGCAGACAGCTACCGGTCAGTCGGGAATCAATTTGGAGTGGGAAAATCTACTGTGGGGGCTGCTGGGATGCAAGTAGCCAAAGCAATCATTAAGCTGCTGCTACAAAGGTTGTGACTCTGGGAAACGTGCAGGTCATAGTGGATGGCTTTGCTGCAATGGGATTACAGTGGGGGGCGATTCCCTATTCCTACTTGGGCCCAGTACGTAAACTGCAAGGGGCACTTTTCAATGGGTGCTGCAAGCACTGGTGGATCACAAGGGACGTTTCACCAACATCCACGTGAGATGGCCAGGAAGGGTTCATGACGCTCGCGTCTTCAGAACAACTACTCTGTTTAAACAGTGGCTGCAGCAAGGGAATTACTTCCCAGACCAGAAATAACAGTTGGGGATGTTGAAATGCTTGTAGTTATCCTGGGTGACCCAGCCTACCCCTTGATGCCATGGCTCATGAAGCCATACACAGGCAGCCTGGACAGTAGTCAGAAGTTGTTCAACTACAGGCTGAGCAAGTGCAGGATGGGTGGTAGAATGTGCATTTGGCTGTTTAGGCGCGCTGGTGCACATTACTCGCTCAGACCTCAGCCAAACCAATGTCCCCTTTGTTATTGCTGCTTGCTGTGTGCTCCACAATCCTGTGAGAGTAAGGGGGAGACCTTTATGGCGGGGGGGGAGGCTGAGGCAAGTCACCTGGCTGCTGATTACGCGCAGCCAGACACCAGGGCGATTAGAAGAGCACACCAGGAAGCGGTGCACATCAGAGAAGCTTTGAAAACGAGTTTCATCATGGGACAGGGTATGGTGTGACTGCTGTGTTTGTTTCCCCTTCATGAACCCCCCCCCCCGCCCTTGATTGACTCATTCCCTGTAAGCAACCCACCCTCCCCCTTCGATTACAGCTTGCTTAAGGAAATAAAGTCACTATCGTTTAAAAATCATGTATTCTTATTAAAAAGTCATTTTATAAAAGAGGCAGAGAACTGACAAGGTATCCCGGGTGTGGTTTGGGAGGAGGATAGGAGGGAAGGAAAAGGCCATTAAACACATTTCAATGTAATGACAGCCTTTTGGTTGGACTGTCCACGGGGTGGAGTGGGCGGGTGCACGAAGCCTTCCCCCACGCGTTCTTTACACCGTCTGGGTGAGGAAGATATGGAACATGGTGAGGGGATTGAGGGGTTACACAGGGGCTGCGTGGCACTCTGTGACCCCGCTGCTCTTCCTGAAGCTCCACCAGACGTCGGAGATATCAGTTTGATCACGCAGCAGCTCCAGCGTTGCATCCCGCCACCGCTGATCTTCCTGCCTACCACCTCTCATCTCGAGCATCCCTCCCCTATCCTCGCTTTGGTCCCTCCTGTCCTCACGCTCACTGGCATCTTTCCTGTACTTTGCTATCACACGTCCTTCCCTCATTCAGATGAGCTCTTTCATTGCGGGTCACTTCCATGATTTCAAGAACATTTCGTCTTGCGTCTTTCTTTTTCCTCCGCCTTATCTGAGCTAGCCTTCGGGATGGACTAGGGAGGCTTGAAAAATTGCAGCTGCATGAGGGAGGAAAAAATAGGAGAGAAGTATTTTAAAAAGATACATTTTACAGAACAATGCTTATACTCTTTCACAGTGAACAACACTATTCACCTTACATAGCACATGTGATTTCACTACAAGGTCGCATTTTGCATCTTAATATTGAGTGCCTGTGGCTCTGGTGTTACAGATCTCACAGACGCAGGTCCGGGCATCAGAATTCAGCTTGCATGTGACCATGGTAAGCCATTGTCTTTCGCTTCTCCAGCCTTCATATACTCAGTGCCGTCTGATGCTTCTTCCTGTTAACATGCAGCAGCAGAAGCCAACTCCCTCCATCCAATTCTCTAGGATGATTGCTTTACCCCTCCCCCACCGCATGGCTGGTATCATGGAAGATCACTGCTAATCACCCCCCCCTCCCCCCCACCGCGTGGCTGGTAGCTGGAAGATTCCTGCTAGCCAAACGCAAAAAAAAGCTCAGCGCTATCCTTCCTCCCTCCCCCTGCTTGGCTACATGCAAGGAAGGATTTCTTTTAAAGCAACAGCCAGTAGGAAAATGGCCATTTCTGTCCCCTTAATTAAATTCCTGAATTTCAACCAGTTACCATGAACAATATCACTCTGCTGAGGATAACAGCGAGATAAAGAATGGCTACGGATGTTTCTTGAATGCCAGCAATCCCACCGGACCATACGCAGCTATGCTTTGTCATGCAATGATACCTGATTACTTGCTACATGCATGGCGTGGTAAAGTGTCCTACCATGGTGGACGGAACAAGGCTGCCTTGCCCAGAAACCTTCTGCAAAGGCTTTTGGAGTACCTCCAGGAGCGCTTCATGGAGATGTCCCTGGAGGATTTCCGCTCCATCCCCAGACATGTTAACAAACTTTTCCAGTAACTTTACTGGCCGCACGAATGCATCCCAAGCCCTCATGGCAAATCAATCATTAAAAAAACGCTTGCTTTTAAACCATGTTTTATATTTACAAAGGTACACTCACCAGAGGTCGCTTCCATGGCTTCACTGTCTGGGCTAGTGGCTTGGGAGGGCTGGAGGGTAATTCTGTCTGGGTCACAAAAAGCTCCTGGCTGTTGGGGCTAACGGAGTGCTGTGTGCTCTCTGCAAGATCGTCCTCTTCTCCTCCTCCTCCTCCTCATCTTCCCCTCTCGCAGAATCCTCAGCCATGGTTGAATTACAACCCCCACCTCGGAATCCACGGACAGGGGTGGGGTAGTGGTGGCGCAGCCCCCTAAAATTGCATGCAGCTCAGCGTAGAAGCGGCATGTTTTTGGCCCTGACCCGGACCTTCCGTTTGCTGCTTTGGTTTTCTGGTAGGCTTGTCTGAGCTCCTTAACTTTCACTCTGCACTGCACTGAGTCCCTGGTGTGGCCTTTTTCCATCATAGCCTTGGAAATTTTTTCAAATATTTTTTCATTTCGTCTTTTGGAACGGAGTTCTGTTAGCACTGAATCCTCTCCCATATAGCGATCAGATCCAGTACCTCCCGTGCGGTCCATGCTGGAGCTCTTTTTCGATTCTCAGGAGACTGCATTGCTACCTGTGCTGATGAGCTCTGCGTGGTCACCTGTGCTGATCAGAGCTCCACGCTGGCCAAACAGGAAATGAAATTCAAAAGTTCGCAGGGCTTTTCCTGTATACCTGGCCAGTGCATCCGAGTTCAGATTGCTGTCCAGGGTGGTCACAGTGATGCACTGTGGGATGCTGCCTGGAGGCCAATTACCGTCGATTTGCATCCAGGCTAAGCCTAATCCGATATGGTAATACCGATTTTTAGCGCTACTCTCTTCGTCAGGGAGGAGTACAGAAACCGATGTAAAGAGCCCTTTATATTGATATAAAGGGCCTCTTAGTGTGGACGGGTGCGGCATTAAACTGATTTTAGCAGCGTTAAACTGATTTAAACGCGTAGTGTAGACCAGGCCTAAGAAACTCTTCCCCAGTGACTCATTCTGGCAAGATCCAGGGAAAATGAAAATATTACCTCTCTACAGTAATGCAAATGGGATTGCCTGATTGTTTATGCCTATTTGTTTTTTCTTTAGTTTGTCAGAATTAGAAACAGATCTTAAAGTTTTCAAAGAAACAATCCTGGAAATCTTAGATGAAGAGGAATTAATTGAAGAGCTCTGTCTAACTAAATGGACAGATCCACAAGTATTGTAAGTAAAGTTGGATAATCCAGAACACTTTTTAAAATGTCTTGTCCAAAGACAACCTGAATACCAGATTAGATTTTCTCTCCCCTCCCCTCAAAAAAAAGATCTGTACAGTGTTTTTAAACCATAATGCTTTACCTCTTTTTTAAAAGGTGGTGTATCCCATCTCAGCCTGAGCATAGTGTTAGCAGCATTACTGATGTCTTAAATACAAGAGGGCTGTCGTGGCTCTCAGAGACCTCACTGTTTGCCTAGTCAAAAGAAAGATCTAAAAAGTTAACTCCAGAAACTTGTATGCCTGTTGTAGAGAAGGTGACTGGCTAGGTGCTCTGGGCCTTGTGGATGGTGCCAGGCACCTATGATTCATCCAGTAGGACTGAGATCTCTCAAACTTCAGGAAAGGGGATAGTGCCAGCAGTTTCACATACTGACTGTTACGCTGCTGTCATCAGTTCCTGTGTCCACAAAATGCTTCAACTAAAATGCTTCAGTTATTGTTGATGTGCAACTAAAAACACGTGTAAGTGCCAAGTAGATTTCAATATTATGTATACAACTTAGACTTCACTGTGTGGGGGAACAGAAGGGAGTGTTAACAGCATCACTGTCAACTTCCACATTTGAGGGCACCAGAAAATTAACAGTCTCCCTTAAAAATGTCACAGTGTGATGCTGGGACACTAATATTTATACATTGCCTGTGCATGTTTATAGCATGGCAAATGTTACCCATTTTGCTTACCAAAGTAACTGACATTTTTTGCTCTTCAGCCAATAGACATTGGAAAAGCACGTACCTTCTTTTTGATGACACTCTTTGTAACAGCAGGAGTTTCCCATGCGCCTAACTGGATTTTGCAGCATTATTGTCAAACAGGACTCGTGCAGAGTTTTTCCCTTTTCACTTCATTCTGGGCCCATGCTTCAGAACATGTGAACACGTTGTTGATAAGCGCATTGCTGATCCCTAACTAGAAAATACAAATTGTTGCTCACAGTGAGGAGAGCATGTCTGGAATTGACCATGCAGAGGAAATGGAGCTGCTGCTGGAGAATTATTACAGACAAGCCGAAGATCTCGCTAATGAAGCACGTGAACTCAGAGTATTGATTGATGATTCCGAAAGTATCATCTTCATCAACCTGGACAGGTTAACTATTCTTGTGACACATACTTGTTATACTGCCAGAAGCTTTGCAGAAATTGGTGCTGGTTTACCCTTTTTTGAATTCGAGTCTGAGAGCAGACATTGGGAACGCTCATTCCTTGTGGTTCTGGGGAGGTAATAGTTAAAAGAAATACCCAGATGTTCATGGGGAAAATATAACTTATTTGTGAAGAATTGCTATGTAATGCAGCAAAACTGAAACTTCAATTGACTCTTAAATGTAGGTTACGCTTAAGTGTTGGTGTCTGCCTTCAAGAACATGCCCCTGGTTTTCCTAGGTCACATCTTCTGCTATCCAATAAATGTTTCATCTGCATTAAGCATGATACAGTAATCAGCTTAGTTTGCCTCAAATATTTAGCTCTATTAAGACTAAACTATTATAAATAAAAGGCTGAAATTTGTTATTACGCACTAATCAACTTTTTCAGTTTTCTGTATTTAAAAATAATTTATAGTCTTAACATCTTGAAGGGTATCATATAAGCTACTGTTGAAAAGCAGTGTATGATATTCTCTCCTCCTTGAGTGGGGAGTTACCTCAAGAAGCGTTTGGAGTGGACACTCCATCTGGAGGCCAGCAAGAGTTGAGAAGAGGTGGATGTGGAATGCCCCAAAGTAGACTCTGCTTTACAGTCCACAGTATTTTCTGACCCTCTGCTGCTTTGTAAGTATACTTGCAAGGTAACAGTAAATGTTTCTTTTAAATAATCATTTATAAATTCCTATTGTTAATGGTAAGAAAACAAAATGTAAGTTTCCATGAACTTTTACTGTTACTTTACACACATACTTATAACAGGTGTGACCAGATGTCATAGATCCTGCTGATTGCAAAGCAGAGTCTGCTTCCTGAGAGGTGCATTGCTGCTGCAGTTTCAGAACATCTCTTTGGAGAAAAATCACCTGACACACTGGCTCTTGTTTCTGTGTTGCCTAATACCGGTGTGAGTTGCTCTGTCAATTTGTTCTGATGTAGTGCATCCTGCATAAAACTCTATTACTAGACAGCAAGTAAACATCTGTGTTCATCTCCTAAATCTTTCTCCCTTCTTCAGCCACCGTAATGTGATGATGAGACTGAACTTACAGCTGACCATGGGGACTTTTTCTCTTTCTCTTTTTGGACTGATTGGAGTAGCCTTTGGTATGAACTTGGAATCCTCCTTTGAAGAGGTGAGAACCACTGCTGCTTTAGAGTTGATTTTATAACTACTGACAGACCACACAGGTACCAATGCACCTGACGTAACCCAGGTTTTCTGTTAAGTATAACACTCTTCACTGATAAGACTCCAGTTTTATACTGGTGTAAAGTGAGAGAGTTGGGCCCACTGATTCCAGCTTTAGTGCAATGACTTTCTTTTGGCATGAATTAGTTCATGGCTTGTTTAGTTATGACTCTGCTGCAGGACATTCTTCTGGATGATCAGGAAGAGTAATATTCCAAGAGGAAAAGGGAGGACAATACTGTAGTTGGGCATGGTGGCTGACAATAGGCATAGTAATGTTCAGCCATTCGTACTTCTGAAAGGTCTTGGAGTTTGTATTAGAGTCACTTTCATACGCAAAGGTGTAAATCAGTTAAATAATTTTCTAGACTTCATGGTGGAGCTGTGACTCCACTGTAAATTAAATAATTACACTTAGATTGCTGGTAGCTATCACACTTACATGCGTTACCTTAAAAAGGAAGAGATTTCTTCTTTCCCCTTCCTTCCCTCATCGCCACCTTCACACACACAAAATGAGGGCGGGGGAGGAGATCTCTAAATTCTTGGTAAAAACAAGAGCTATCTTTGAAAGGAACCGTTCATGGGCTAGTGTGATAGTGAGGAACACTAAAATCCAGAGACCAGCACACTAGTGCTCTGGAAATGATGGTGTATCAAGTGGATCACTTTGCCTTGCAATAACCCGGAATCTTAGCCAACCTTCCCCAGCCAAGGAAGTTCACCATACTGTGGAGCCTTTGGAGGGCACGGAGAGGGGTTTAAATTAGAGATGTGGGAGGGAATCCACCGAGGACCCTTCTTCCACAGAAAGAGCTGCATGATTAATGGCTTTTTTTTTTCCATTGCTAGGACCACAGAGCATTTTGGCTGGTGACCGGAATTATGTTTTTGGGAAGTGGCCTTATCTGGCGGCGTTTGCTTTCATTCCTTGGACGGCATCTAGAACCTTCACTACCTCCCCAAGTACGTATGGTTGGCTAAAGAGGTCCACTGCGTTCTGTGTGCATAGTACCACTGCTACTTCCTGTGTTCAGTGTGTACTATGGAATTTGTAATGGATGTGATCAAGCGGGGGTGGACAGGACACAACTTCCACTTTTATGGAAGTAATTGGTGAAATCCATGTCCCCCAACTTGGGAGGGTGGTAGGGTAGGCTTCCCTAAGCAGGCATAGGGGGAGCACAGGACTGGGCAAAGGAAAGTTGTGACACCTAAGATGCCCTGCTTCACTCTGCAAGTATTTGCTGCTGCCAGAAGTGACGAGGCAGGCAATCCCTTGAAAGCTGCCCTTAGTGTAACTGGTAACAGGAGCGGCTGCAACCATCCTTTCTCTGCTCCTATGGCACTCAACTCAGCCATGCTGCTGTTCCACTCCCCCCATCTCACCCACTCGTCCCTTCCCCTCACCCAGAGGTAGCTTGGTGTTGGAGAGGGGGAGCTATAAACAAACAAGTCCTGGATAGCAAAGATCACAGGGGGAGCTGGGTGGGGAACAAGAACAAAAGACTAGACTAAAGAGCAAAGAAAAAGAGAGGGTGGCACTTGTGCTGGGGCCTGGAGCCAGGGGGGCAGCCTGACCCAGCTGTTCCTCCTCAGATGCACTCCAGAATCCTTTGTGCTGACTTTCATAGCTTTTCAGAGCTTGATGACACTTCAAAGGAGGCTTCCTGAGAACTGGCCAGCACTTGTATGTTCCACCCCACCCCCTTTTTTTTTTTTTTTTTTACAAACAAAACTTTTGGTGACATCAACATGATTTTGTGAAGCTTTTCAACCTTGACAGAACTGCATTCACGATTGAAGTAAAAAATGACCTTAAAACAGAAGCCTTTATGTCAAGCAGAAGCACACTGACAAATCGATAGAACCGGAGAAAGCAACTGGCTTTTTTTGTTACATGGTGAACTGTACACACACTTGCACAACTGTTTTCCCTTTAGTAAAAATTAAGAATTTTTAAACTCATAGAATGTCAATCTATATCTTATGCACAAAAATGTTTTTAAAGTTGATATTTTAATGGCACAAAAGTCAGTAAATGCAGAGAGATTCCCGTAGGATCCTTAATTTTTTTCCTCATGTGTTACACTAGAAGATTTCGCTAGACTACAGTATGATGCACAGTCTGCAATTTGAGGCTCGCACAGTTTGAGGTCTTCCATCCAAGGACTGCTCAGGCCCAGGCTTCATTAGTTAGGCATTGACAAGATTTCAGCCTAGGGCAGTAGTGCTGAAGATAGAGACTAACATTAAAAACAAAAACTGCTATACTTGTCCTCAATAGGAGCTGGTTTGATTTTTTTGAAAATCAGGCTATCATTCAGGAGCTGATAGCTGGAGGTAAGAGCCAAACTTTAGGCTTTTTTTTTTTTTTAAATGTAGGGGGGTGGTTTTTTTTTCCTTTTTAGTTTTTCAAGGTTGCATTTGCTCTCTGGAGAATAGGATACCAGAAGCAGGAATCAAACTCACATTTCTTGCAGAGCACTAAACCGGCACAGCCAGACCAACAAATACAGAAAACTGCTTTGTTTCTGTTAAATGAAAAATAAACAAGTTTTGAATGTCCAGTGCTCACCTGTTCAAAGACTGATCAGGCCCAAATGGGTTTTTAAAATCAGAACAGCAGGCCCTTTCAGACTGGTAGCAGATGCACATTTCAAGCATGCAACCACTGCCCTTTTAGTTGTAACTGACTAGACATATTGGCACGTGTAGTATAACAATTCCTTATTCAATTGGTAAGAACTTACCTTAGGGCCTGATCCAACTCCCATTTGAAAAAGAAAAGTCAGAATTTTCTTGACCTGACTTGTTTCCTTTTATCTCTTTCTGGAGACATAGATGACCAGGATCATGAAGCATACTGCAGTTGTCTTGCGGCTGGTTTCATTACTACATATGGTGGTGAGATTGGGGCAAATGTGGGATGAAATCTGTCTGCAGGTCAGGGGAATGGGAGGTAGTAGCAAAGTTACATAACTAAAGGATACAAAGATCAGGTCTGACTATCAAAAAAGTGCTGATTTGATTCCTGCGATGGTGGAAGAGTTAAATGCCTGCTACCTCCACGCACCTGCTATCTGCCTCTTCTGAGGGCCTTACCCCACTGTGCAGAGTGACTGTAAAACCCTTCTAGATCAGAATGGGAACACTTACACCTGTGCCAAGTACAGTAAGGTAGCTCTTTAGCCAGCAACTTAAACATTGTGTAAACCACTGCCCACCTGACAGGCTGAAAAATTTATTGTAGCAGCAAAAGTGTAATTAAATGCTCAGGTGAACAGAAAATGGAAACTAAAGAGTTCAGAAATTGTTATACTTCTGCAAGCCTGTGGTCTTTCAAAGTAAAATCCTGTGTGGCATCTAATGATTATCAGCTAACTGATTTAACTTTGTGTATCCTTACACTTTCAAAGCATAGCATTTTACAGGATAATGCACTGTTCTTTCTCTGTATTCTACTAGATAGTAGGGGATTGGATGGCAGTTGAAATCCCCAGTGGCCAAGTCAACTGGTTGTCAAATGACCTTTAGGAAGTGGTTTGGTCTTGATCCAGTTCCTAGTGCAATATGCAAACACCCATGACGTTGAGAACTAATGTTGGCATACCCAGAGAGGGCAAGGAGTGAATGGGTATGGATACTGAGGTTCTGACTCAGGAAATGATCCCTTCAGGCCAGGGTTTTGAAATACATTGACAGGGCTATTGGAAAAACTTGCATTGTTGCTTCCCCAGCTGTATTTTCTCTGCAGCTACAGGGCATTAATTTGACTCCTTTCATCTGTACTTAATTGACTTATGTATATTAAAAGCCTTTAAAATAAGACCACTAGTTCTTTTACAGGGCTGCATCTATGTCATGGGAGTTACCCAGGTCTAGAAAACCACTGGATGTTTAACACCTGGCTCATTCACACTGCAAAATGTAGGTGTGGTAACAGAATTCTGAGCTCAGAAGTGAGAAACTGAAGCCCATGGTGGTTAAGGTTTTGAGTGAAATTGCGCTGAACCAGACCTGTGAACCCCACTATGAACTGATTAAGAATTTGCATTAAGTGTAGTTGACAAAGCTGCACTTTGTTTGTAATACCCAGGACTCAAATAAAATGCCAACCGGTTTTATCCTTGTGTTTGGCAAATTGACCTCTTTGGTTTTGCTGACTAAACAGTAAGAGGAGTCTGTTCAGCTTGGATAAACTTCACTCATTTTCTTTACAACACAATTGACTGAAAAAAGTCTAGTGTTTTCTAGGGCTGAGGGTGAAGAACCTAAATAAGACAATCCCCAGCTTGTCAGTCTGCTTCCTACAATCATTTGGGCTCTCCTCCACCTGACTACTTCTACCAGTCGTCAACAAGCCTGAGATGTGCTTTCAAAAGTGGCAAATGCAGGATGGCTTGGGATCCTAACAGGGAAGGTGTTAAGAGCAAGAGTCAATAAGGAAAAAGGTAAAATAATGACCTATGGGAGGGAAAGTGCACTGCGTTCAGCTCACCCACCCTGATGCCTTCTAGTTCTCTAGCTACACCTCGATTTCCATCACTTATCCAGAGAGCATTTCAAAGGGTGGGTGTCATTTTCTCTTCCTATTTTATCAAAACAAGTTCCAAACAGTTGCTGGTTGAAATGTTCAGCACAACATGCTCTCTTCCTATTTATCTCCACAGAGCCCTTGTTTAAGTACTTTCTCCTCTTCTCCCTCCCACCCCATCTCTTCATTTATGCTGTCCAGCTAGCTGGCTCTTGCTAGCTCTGATGTTTGTTGGTTTATTTAGGCAGGTTAAAACAATTATGCCCAGAATGGATGCCTTGGCAAATGATGATGTAGTAAAAACAAAAAAGCATAAATCTAAAATTCAGCTTTTAATCTTCTGTTTTAAAGCTAGAATTATCAAGAGTTGGAAGAGTCTTTAAAACTGCTTCCTGAAAACACTGAGAAAGTAGGAAAGATTTTGCCTTATGTATATTTTCCAAAGAGGATGATTACTGTTTAAAATGCTCCAGTACTTTGCTATTTGCTTGTAACACACAAAAAAGTTTATCATAGTGGCATAACTTCTGACCCCTCCCCCACATATACACCCACCAATGGTTGCAGACCTAACCCAAAACAACGAGATCATATGCTGTTACTTAAGTTTGTCGTTTAATTGTATACGGATACACGCTCAGCATTAACGTACCCCTTCAAAACCGCACTACTCATGAGTTGAACACATAATATAATTAACAATAAGAGCAGGATTTTAACTTACCAGAGTCACTGAGTTCTACATAAAAACATAAGGAACAGTGGAGTCCAGCCTTGAGCTCCTTGCCCTTCTCTTCCCCTTGAAGCAGACGTCCTGCTTCCTTAACAAATACCTTCCCTGAGACTATTAACAGGTAAGTGCTATCCTTAAGGATGCCCTGGGCCTCCTCTCTACCCCCCAGCTGCTGCTAACCCTTTGCAACTGCCCCCCATCTATCTGTCAGGCATACCTTTATAGTACAACTTCATCTGTAGTAAAGTCAATGCCAAGTATCAATGTAACATTCTAGGCAGGTAGCATACTGTCCTGGCTCTGTGAATGGGGTACTCCTATCTGAGCTGTGTAGAGTGGATGGGACGAAAATGGATGTGTGGACTGTTGCCTGAAGTTGGAGTCTCCTGCTTGTTTCAGGCAGTAGACTACAGGAAGTACAATGGGATTTCTGGTCCCTGGCAGAAGGGGAGGGTGGATGGAGTAGATGATATTTCAGCCTCAGGATTGGTGGTTTCTGGACTGCAGTTGGAAAATAAGATGCACGGTTGTGGGATAAGGAGCAAAGCTGAGGAACTGTCTTTCCATGGAGGATAAAGCAACAAGACAGCAGATGATCTGGTCCAGCAGCACCACTTAGTGCAATGCCATTGGCAGACAATCACTGCAGTGCCAATCTATCCAGCCCAGAGAGCATTAACCTAACACAAGAGGGTTGCACGTGCTGTGTTGAGAGTCCTACGCCAAGTCCTTATCCCTGCTGCTGACACAGAGCTTGTAGCCAATGTGCTGCTATGTTGGTCCTTGGATGTGGTTTAGTCCTTTGGGGCACTGAGCAGCCAGTATAAGGCTGCTGGAAGGCAAGGAGCAAAATGTGGGGCAAAGGTGAGCTTAGTTACCTATGCACCCCCTTTGTACCTGCTCTGTCTGCAGTGTGCCTGGACCACCACATCTGAACCAAGCTGCTCATGTGTCTGGATGATAAGTGGGTGAGCTAGAGAGCAGTGGGTGCTGATTGGAGAGCTTGTTGGCTGTATTAGAAATGTCCATGATACAAGGTAGAGAGTATATGGGGGCTGCTGGTGTACAGGAGGAGTTTGGGCAGGCATATAACGGCAGAGTTAAAGGTGTTTGTGAACATAAGAATGGCCATACTGGGTCAGACCAAAGGTCCATCTAGCCCAGTATCCTGTCTTCCGACAGTGGCCAATGCCAAGTGCCCCAGAGGGAGTGAACCTAACAGGTAATGATCAAGAGATCTCTCTCCTGCCATCCATCTCCACCCTCTGACAAACAAAGGCTAGAGACACCATTCCTTACCCATCCTGGCTAATAGCCATTAATTAACTTAACCTCCATGAATTTATCCAGTTCTCTTTAAACCCCCTTATAGTCTTAGCCTTCACAACTTCCTTAGGCAAGGAGTTCCACAGGTTGACTATGCACTGTGTGAAGAACATCATCCTTTTATTTGTTTTAAACCTGCTGCCCATTCATTTCATTTGGTGGCTCCTAGTTTTTATATTATGGGAACAAGTAAATAACTTTTCCTTATTAATTTTGTCCACACCACTCATGATTTTACATACCTCTGTCATATCCCCCTTTAGTCTCCTCTTCCAATCTGAAAAGTCTTAGTCTCTTTAATTTCTCCTCATATGGGACCCATTCCAAACCCCTAATCATTTTAGTTGCCCTTCTCTGAACCTTTTTTAATGCCAGTATATCTTTTTTGAGAAGAGGAAACCACATCTGTACGCAGTATTCAGGATGTGGGCATACAATGGATTTATATAAGGGCAATAAGATATTTTCCGTCTTATTCTCTATCCCTTTTTTAATGTTTCCTCATATCTTGTTCACTTTTTTGACTGCTGCTGCACACTGCATGGACATCTTCAGAGAACTATCCAAGATCTCTTTCTTGATTAGTTTTCGCTAAATTAGCCCCCATCATATTGCACATATTTAAGTGATTGCATCAGCTAGGCATTCTGTGCTTTTCCTTACACAGCCAAATACATCTGCTGGAACCAGCCTCCCTCATGAGTTGAATTGATGCTAGGTTAATGTTTTGGCTCCCGTCATGCTACTTTGTCTGTGTCTGAGTTATCTAGCCTTCTGACTTACATGGATAGAGGTTTTTAATTGGTTTTCAACTCTAAAGCTGTATGGATGGATCTTGACAGTTAGTACTCCCTATCTGTTTATTTTTCCAGTCAATCCCAATTCCCTCTCTGCTTCTTCCATCCTCTTTTTAGCTACCTCCTGTTTGAGCATCTAGTTTGTTAGCATGGCACGGGGTGGCATGAAAGAGAACACCATAGATCCAGGGAAAATCCACCACTGAAAACAGGCATGTCCCCAAACTCAACAAAAGAACATTTAAAGGGTATACATAAAAAGCCTTCCACTAAGTCTAGCTTTCACCGAACTCCTCTCAGCAGCTACTACAACTTCTTTCTGCAAAGATACAAAACAGAGGTTAACAAAATTCAACTGTATCACTGAGGAGACTTTGCCAGCATAGCTATGTCAGGAGTGGCAGGGGGAGGGGACCCCTCCCCCGCCCCCCCCCAACTAATATAGCTATGCCCAGTAAAAGCCCTAGCACAGACATAGTTGCACCAACAAAGTCCTTTTGCTGGTATAGCATATTTATTCAGGGAACTGATATAAACTATAGTGGCAAAAACACTCTTGCTGTAAGCTGCATCTCTGCTACAAGGGTTAAGCCAGTATGCCTATGGCAGCAAACCCTTTCTAGTGTAGACAAGGCCTGAAAAAGAAAAGGGAAACATTTGCTTGTAGACCAGCCTTCTCTAATGAAAGCCAGGAATGGTGCTTGTTTCATAAGGTGTTTGTCTTACGAAAAATGGCCCTTTCTCTTAGGCTGGAAGCAGTTAAAAGATTCCAGCTGCTTTTTCCTAAAGGCTGTTTGGTGGGTGGGGTCAACCAACATTTGGGTAGGGATCACTGCAGAGATGAACAATCATTTTCTCAAATGATTACTGACAATGAGGAAAATGGGCAGGACCCCAAAGTCCTGGAGTCCATTTATATGAGCAGCCACTGGACCAACCTCAAAGTACAGTGTAATGGCAAATGAAAAAACAAACATTTGTGTCACACAAATGCAGGCATAGAACTGTAACTAGGGGTACAGAGGTGCTGCAGCACTCCCTGGCTTGAAGTGGTTTCCATCAGATACAGGGTTTACAGTTTGGTTCAGTGGCTCTCGGCCACCCCCAGTATGCAAATTGTTCGAGCACCTCTGGATGCAGGCAGAGACTTTGTCTCCCTCCAAAGGCCCATATCTTCATCCAGAGAGGAGTGGGGCATATGAAGGCCCTCCAAGATTATCAGGGCAAGGACTAGGCCTTGCCTTTGGGTAGTGCTACTGGAAACAAGCACTAAAATAGAAGACTGCATATATACTGACCATAGTCATTTGCTCAGTAGCCAATTTTACAGTATGTCATGAGTATCAACACTGCTTATAACGGACTGTTAAGAGTGTAGTCTAGTGGTTAAAACACATGATTGAGTCAAGTCTGCAGCCGACTTGCGGACCCATTTTCCAAACTGACTTGGGCAAGTTGCTAAGAGCAAGTTTGGGGGGGGTTTTAAGTGGATTCCTTTGCAGGTGCCGAAATTTAGACAGCTGTGGCCTCTTTGCCTCATTTTACCCACTCTAAAAATGGGGTTGATATTGGCCCAGAGGGTGACTTAATGGGGAAGCTTGATTAGCTTCTGTAAAGCACTTTGGGATCTTCAGAGGAATGGTGCCATGCTAAGTAATATATACAAATGACACAGACAAGTGTTGGCAAGAAATAAGCTGGCAGACAAGAGTGATGTTCATTTCTCTCACCTTTCCTGGAGATTTCACAGTGATGATGGAGCTCCCAAACCTTGATCTTTCCTGTAAAATGAGATTGCTCATTATGCTCTGAGAACGTTAATTAAAGAATGTTTTTTTAAAAAAAAAAAATGTTTTCCTTCTCTCAGCCACTGATTTTCCAGTTACTCACTTCAGGAGAAATTAGTACATATTGTGCCTGAAACAAAAGAAAGAAGGGGAGAAGCTGTTAGTAGAACCACCTTCTTAGAGTGTATTTCACTTGCAGACTAAAGGCCTCATGCATTAAAGCTGCCTTACTCCCACATTGCAGAACTCTGTGCAAGGTTGCTCATGAACCCAAAAAAGGAGCCAAATTACCTAGATTTAAGAACCTGAGCAAGTTGCTGTGTGATGAAGGCAACACGATGGAGTTTTTACTGAAACTTGACTCCGGATACCAGTCTATTGTTTTCTTTTCAGTGGATGTAATTATTTAGTTGTCATTATGTTGCCTCCTGGTTTTACTGGTAAGTTTTCTTACCGAATCCTCTGGACAAGGAGAAGTCCATGATTTGCAGTTGTCTGTCACATGACCGGAGGTGGTCTGGTTTCCATTGTAGATGTACACACGTCCAGCCTCCCCTCCAAACAGTACAGACGTGATGTCTTCAGTTCTCAGAGGAGATGTCGCAATAATTTCATCTGTAAGTAATCACAAAAAGAGGATCTATGATGTCAAGATGAAATAGTACTAGACCAAAACACGAGCTGGCATTTACACTGGTCTGTATACTATGAACATTAATGACTAACTGTCCATAGTATAAAGTTAAGTTTTCTTGACTTATGACTGAATTGTTTGATTTTCTGCCGTAAAGCATCTTGGGATGTTTAAATCCATCTACAAAGTGGGATGTGTTTTGAGTTTATATAACAATGTAGGAGGCAAGTCTACTCTTGCTCAAAGTAAAAATCTCTTCACCCACACCCTCGAAATCCCCCTTGTTTTACCTAGTCCATCATTGTCTAGGTCACTTAAATGTACATCTCCTCCAAAGCGAGAGAACCTCCTGTCCCCGCTGAAAGTGCTGAGCAAAGAAGGTTTGGCACCATCTGTCAGGTCATACATCAGAACAGTTCCAGCTTGGTGCAGTACTGAGGATACAAATAGAATCCTAGACGTGCTGTCTGAAAGAAGCCAGGGTGACAGAATTAGACCCTCAGATGTGCACACGCACAGGAATAGGGTTAGTACATGTAGTGTACTAACAGCAGGTAATACTGGCATTATCAAACGTGAACAAAATGAAAACACACTGACTTTACAAGAAACTATCAAATAGTTCATTATTTCTACTCCAGTTACAATGTTAGTTCTACTTTGAAAAAAAATCAGTGTTCAAGAACACGTATTAAGTGTGTGCTCCTAAGTTATATAGTGACTCTTGACCATTTAATTATGCTGTCATTGGTGCCAGGGAATTTGTGGCCTAATAATGAATCAGTTACATAAATAATGTGTTGAGAACGCACTTAACAAAAGTCTGTTCCATACAAAAATCTTACTCTAAACCAATCTGAGGCTCTGACAGATGGGGCTGTGCAAAGTATACCGTGCACTTTAGGATATCTATAGGGGGAGCATCATATATAGCACTCATAAATTCAGTGTGGCTATTAAGTCCATTTTATAGCTTGCTGTAATTAGCTTAGTTTACCATTCACTTGAGACATATATATTGCATAGCTAAAGTATTTCCGTTTCCAGAGCAACATACCAGAGGTAGGTGCACCCACCACCAACACTTCTCTTGGAATTCCAGCTACAGACATGAAGCCACTGGCCAGCGATGAACCCAGTTTGCCCCTGTCCTGTTGATTGTTAAACATGTCAGTTGCACAGAATACCATTTTGCTTCACGTAGTTCATACCTGTAAATTCCCAGCATACTAAAGAAAAGGTCCTACCATGTCTCCAGTTATGGAAAACCAGCTTAGTGTGCTTGGTGGGTTATATCCATACACCTTTCCAACACTCTGTTTGGTATCCAATGAGCTGTAGCATCCTAGACTAGAACACACAATATTATTTTCAGTCAAAGTAATAACTTGAAATGTATTTTGTAGATACATACAGCATTGCTTGTATGCAGAATATTGTTTTCTTTTATTATGTGCAAAATGCTGTTCTGGTAATTATTTGCATTCTTGTTTCTAATTAGAATTACAGTAGAACCTCAGAGTTATGAAAACCTCAGGAATGGAAGTTGTTCTTGTGACATTGCAATCTATATGATTTTATGAATATACGCTGATGAGTGTGAATATAATGTAACTAAAATATGCTTTATACAAAAGGTCTCTTGTAAGGTATTACAAATCTTATAATCTACTGAGTACAATTATTCTATTCGTATGAATATATCACTTTTGTAATTGAAACTAGAAATATGAAATATAACTCTGAGGTCCTATTGTAGTTATGCAAAGTGTAGGCCATTAATGGTGGTTTGGAATCTTGATGGCTCCCATTAGCCAGGACAATTGACTGTAGATGTCTCTGTTTTACTTGTAAGTCTTCCTGTATCCATGTGTGCTGGCAAGTGAGTAATGAAGTCTTACAGTGACATGTCACCTGAACTGGAATCCATCTTTAACCTGGTGCTTTTCCATTGACAAGGAGGGGTGGGAACCCAGAGAGGGACAAAGGAGTCCCGCCTTATGCAAAAGATATATAAGTGGGTGGAACAGAACAAACTGGGTGGCAATCATGAGAAATCCCCTAGCTGCCACCTGAGCTGGAACAAGGGCTGTACCAGGGGAAAGGATTGTGCCCAGACTAGGAAGGTGTCCAGTCTGTGAAAGAAACTTATTGAAACATCTCTGAGGATGAGATTTTATCTGTATTCAGTTTTATTACTGTACAAGGCTTAGACTTGCGTGTTTTATTTTATTTTGCTTGGTAATTCACTTTGTTCTGTCTGTTACTACTTGGAACCATTTAAATCATATTTTCTGTATTTAATAAAATCACTTTTTACTTATTAATTAACCCAGAGTATGTATTAATACCGGGGGGGGGGAGTGCGGACTGCTGTGTATATCTCTATCAGTGTTATAGAGAGCAGACAATTTTATGAGCTTACCCTGTATAAGCTTTATATAGGGTAAAACAGATTTATTTGGGGGTTTGGGCCCCATGGGGAGTTGCGCATCTGCGTGTTAAAGACAGGAACACTTCTTAACCTGCTTTCAGTTAAGTCTGCAACTTTGGGTCATGTGGTTCAGACCCTGGGTCTGTGTTGAAGCAGACTGGTGTGTCTGGCTCAACAAGACAGGGTGCTGGAGTCCCACGCTGGCAGGGAAAGCAGAGGCAGAAATAATCTTGGCACATCAGTTTGCAGCCCCAAGGGGGTTTCCATGATCCAACCCGTCACAGTTCTCAACTCTGAACAAAACATTATGGTGGTTCTTTCAAAAGTTTACAACTGAACATTGACTTAATTCAGTTTTGAAAATTTACTATGCAGAAGAAAAATGCTGCTTTCCCTTTTCTTTTTTTTTTTAGTAGTTTATGTTTAACACAGCACTGAACTGTATTTGCTGTCTATGCTGTTGCCTGATTATGTACTTCCAGTTCCAAATGAGGTGTGTGGTTGACTAGTCCGTTCATAACTCTGGTGTTCGTAACTCTGAGGTTCTACTATAAGATCCTTCAGAAAAGAAACCTTTTCCACCTTTATATTTGTACATCACTTAGCACAATGGGGCCCTGGTCATGAGGCTTGTAGGTATTACTCGGTATAGATAATTACCATTGTAGGATCAGGACTGCCACTCTGCTGGCATTTTTAAAAATTATAAAAAGACCCCACGGAATTTGTTTTTGATGAAGACTTACAATAAAGACCACTTGCTTTGTAAAGAGAGTTAAGGAGAAGGTAGGTAGAATTTTGAATTTACTAATCTGAAGTTTCCTCTAAATACGACTATTATTGTCCCCAAAGAGTGGAGTTCCACAGGTAATCTTACTGAAACAATATTATTCTACTATAGATCTTAAAGACTATAGGAAAAAAACACAGGTTGTGAATGGAACTGTGTTACGATCATGTACAACTCCCAAATAAAAGATAAACACACCCAATACAGCTCTTCCAGGTAGGGCTTCCAATCAGCAGTAAGGTTTTGTTCTTCAACTGGTGACTAAAAAGTGAATATCCAAACCAGGCATAATTCTTTTCCCCTTTCACCATCCAGCTGGCATCTTCTACTGACAGCAGCCCTGACAGATAGGATCAAACCAGACAAAGGTTAAGTCGGGATGTTCATCAAGGATAGAACATTGATTTTCAGTTTCTAGAATATACCACATTTCAATCTAGCAATAGACACTTTTGTTTTGATCGGGTTATTCTTCCCATGGTATGGTACCAGTGATTACTAATTTCATAATACACTTCATTTGGTGGCAAAGCAGTACTCAGCAGCTGTGTTTGTGGTGAAATTTTGGCTCTAAGTCACCCAAACATGACCTATGGGATGCTTTCAACTTCTAAAGGCAGGTATAAAGGAGATATTGAACCAGTTTGAATGGAACTGAAACGTCTTCACTAGAACGGAGATAAAACTGAAGCCATTTTTCTGAATCCAAAGTTCAAATAAATGAGATCTTATTTCAAGTCACTCCTGGGTTTTGGTTTTACGCAGACTTCAATTGACAAAGTTTTGTGAATTCAAAACCATTGCCGAGTTGCTTCCATCCTTATTTTAAATAGATATGGATCAAAATTAGTCCAATTTTGCTGAAAGCCTTCCCCATCTACAAACACCAGTTTTGAAAACAATGGGACTCTGATCTAGATTTAATTATGCAAAACCAAACCTCAGCTGATGAAGTTTTGCACCCCTACATAGTCACACTGACTTTCTCCAGTTCTAGGCTTCAACCTCTTTTTCTAGCTCGTCTCTTCCCATCCCATAATAATCCAGTTTGACCCATATCCTTTAGTTACAGTGCTCACTTGCAACGTTCCCCTTTTGCCACATGAAGGAGCTCTTAGCATGGCACTAATGAATAATCTTGTGATACTCTCAGGCCCTTGCCAATTTGAGAGAAAATCCACTTAGACCCCCGCTGATGCAAGGGGCTACCATCACTACCTGGCAGCACTGGTTGATAAGCATTCTTACCACGCTGTTGGCCATTCATTTCTGTTTCACAGCCAAGTTCTGTAGTTTCCTTCAAGCATTAAACAGCTCTTGCTGTTGACTTTAATGGCACTACTATTCATTTGAGTAAAGTTATACACATGCTCAAGTGTTTGCAAGTCCAGGGCCTAAATTCTTAGGAGACTGTTTTCCCCTACCCCCATTTTTATGATGTACTCTTCTATTTGCCTTGAGTTGGGAATTATGTGCACTTAGCTTGGCATTAATATTTATACAATTAGGCTGAGGTCTGTGCAAAATTACTTACTTTACATACAAAGCACTTACACTATTATTTGCATTAGGCTGACATTTGTTAATCCATCATCAAATACTCAGAAATACAGGAATAAATTAATTTTAAATTTTCTTCAGCTGAGACAGTAGAAATCCAGGTAAGGCAATATAAATACTAGAAACCTATTTTTATGTATTTATTTCTTTAATTACAGAGTGCACATAAACCTTTCAAGAATCTGCGACAACTAATAGGTTGCTCAGGTTTCACGTAACAAAGGATTCAGTTAAAACAAAAATGTCAAATTAAAACCACAAATATAGCCACTTAAAATATGGAAATGTCAGTTTTACTCAGTAAATATTACCTTTGTCACTCCTGTTGAAGTGAGAATAAAATGCAACTACAAATCCTCTCTGCTTCCCACCGCCAGGTGCATAAGGAGAACCAACAACCAGATCAGACTTTCCATCCCCATCAATATCAGCAGCCAGCAGTGACCAGCCAAGGTTACAGAATGTGTGCTGCAAGAGACAATATCTCAATCAAAACTTGAAAGTGCAAAGCAGCATTTAATTGTCTACTTGCTTTGTTATGTTACTTTAGATCTCTTCTAAAGAGTTAATTTTGAATATTTCTGATCAATCACTCTCCCATCTTGTAACCAAGTTGTTTGGTTTTTTAAAAAAAATAATTGGAGAATAGAGAGTCCTTTTCCTGGAGTACATGCACTCAGAGAGACATGACCATTCAACAAAGAGACAAGGCAGAAGTACAATGAGGCATTTGTTTTTAATGTGTGGCCTCTGACAAATGCAATTATAGGGCTTGATTTTGACATCCTTTCTCACAGTGAGTAGTAAGGGGATAGCAATGCCCCAGATCATTAAAGGTATTTAGGCACCTAACTCCCACTGATTTCATAGAAGTTAGGTGTTGAAATACCTTTGAGGATCTGGGCCAACATCTCTACAGTATCCCCAGTAATGGAGGCTTGAGAATAGCAGTGTGGACAAACTGTTTCCCCGCTTTGCCTCCTCCTGCCATTTGACTTCAGAGATACTGTCCTGAAGCATGTGGTAGTAAAATTTAACCTCTGGTTCTGGACAGTTGAAGGTCTGCAGAATATAGACCACTTGTCTTAACAGAAGCCTTACGAAAAAGGGTCTAAATAGCAGTTATTGCACTTGACTTTCCATGTCATATGAACTGTGTCATGTTTCCTCCCTACTGTCGCTGATAACCTTGTGGTCCCTGTGTAACTAAAAAATTAGGTTGCCTGTCTCATGCATCCCCCAGACAACAGCCCGAAAGGATAGGACAATACTGAATAAAATGGTACAGTGATCTGCCCCCCTCCTTCTGTCCCTAATTCTGCAGTTTTGGATTGTCTTTCTTACTGCTAAATGTACTGTACCTGGCAAATTATTGTAATGTTTGGCCAATGTGACACGCCTCTTCCTGTAGTGCCCAGATATACATACACAGCACCCTAAACAGTGGGGGAGAAACCTTTGAGAATGTATACACCAATGCCAAGCATGGACTTAATAGTACAAGTTAGAGAAAGTACTAATTCTGTGAAGACCATTAGTTAGGCTGCATTTTTCTTACCATCAGAGCCCACACAGGATATTGTGTCTTCCACCCCAAGCCTAAGAACGAAATGTGATGACCAAATCAGCCATCTAGATTTTGGGGGGGAGGGGGGAGGGAAGAATCAACATGCTCCTTTCAACAAATAAGGGAGTTTTCATTATGTTACTTGATAAGGACAATAGGCAATATCGTTAATATAAATAAAACATTCATGCAGCTTGCAGTGTAGTTCACTGTAACTTATGGCAATGGTACAGACTGTATGTAGGCAACAAGAGATGTGTAGTATCAAATTTTCCAAACTTGGAAACCTAATGTAAGCACTTAAATCCATATTTAGGCAACTAAATAAGCACCACCTGATTTTCCAGAAGTGCTGAGCAGCTGGAACACCCATTGACTTAAATGGGGGCTGCTGGGAGCATTTCTGACAAATCAGACTATTAATTAAGCAGCCAAATATAGATCTAGGTGCCTCCGTTGAGGCTGTCAAGTTTGAAAATTTGGGCTGTAGTTTGTATTAATAAAGCAATACTGGCAACCAAACCACATGTAAACATAGCAGCCATTATCCCACTGCAAGATGACACTGACTGGAAGAATATAGGCAGGGCCAGCTTTAGGCCGATTCCCCCAATTCGCTGGAATCGGGCCCCCCGCCTTAGGTGCCTTTTTAGGAAAGATCTGATGCAGTATGTCAGCTCTATGAATGGTGGGTGAAGATGGCCTATGTAGCAAGCTGTATGTATAGGTAAAGTATAAGTATTGACTGAGGCTGAAACACAAGTAGAGAATCAACAGGCTTAGGGCCTCTAATGTAAAACAGCTTAGCATAACTAATCAAGGCCTTGACATAAATAACTGACAGGCAAGTGACTTTAAGTCACAAGACGAAACATAGCAATAAATAAAAGTCAGTCAGTTGACGTGTGAAGTGAGAAATCACGTGAATTACTGATATTTTAAGAAGATATGTTTAAGCAATATGTATAAGATGTTTAACTGAAACTCACAAGATTTGATAGCGTAATATTATGGCAACTGATTGACGTAAATGCTCATGAATATGATATACCCAGTTAATTAACCTATAGAAAGTGGGAACTCCAGCATAAGTAGGGCATGGAAGTTCAGATAAGGAAAAGGAGCTGAACCCATATGCATATTTCTCTTGGTGGGATTCTGCTCCCATGTGGGGGCACAGAATTCATATGGTCCACATTTTTCTGTCTCCTATCGACACAGCATAGTGTAGACCCTGCTTAGTATGCAGCTGAAGCTGTGTAACTTAGATCAATCTCCTATAGTGTGGACAAGGCCTCCGTGTTTACAGAACAAGATCCAGTTTGGGAACCACCAGCAAGCTGCCAGCTTATTCACCCTGAGTAATGTGAGGGATTCTCTCTTTAATGTTGATATTGGAACATAAACAAACAAACCAGATGTTGTTTTAAATAAAGGGCTCTTACTGTATAAGTGAGATTCTGTGATCCTACAGAAGGTGCTCCCACCACTACGTCTGGTACTCCATCCTCATTGAAGTCCAGTACTGCTATGGCAGAACCGAACCTGCCTGAAGGCTGAGAAGACACGTCACACTCATGCAGCTAAGTAACATTTAAAAACAATAAAACAAAATCTTGGCGTCTGCTTCCTCAAGAAATTTTTGTAGAACAAACATCCTACGAAACAGCTGGAAATCCAGAACTGACAAAAAAAACCATCTCATAGTTCTTTGATTGTCAGTATTATTTACTCTTAAAAGAGCAGGTGAATAAACAGATTGTCCTGTACAGATGTACAGTACCAATAGCTGAAGTGAGTACATGTGGGAGTGGTTTGTTTTGTTTTGATAGAGAGGGGGAGTTTAAAAAAAACATAACATGTTTGGTCTCAGCTTGTTAATCTCATTATGACACTTGTGCTACATCCTCTTCTCAGCTTTTGTTTATCATTTAGGTGATGCTTAGAACACCCACTATTACTATCATCCTGTCTGTGAATCAATAACATTTATCTTAAAAAAAGAGGAGAAGACACCTCAGGACTTAAACATATTTGCTTTAGACACTATTGTACTTAAAGGGTGCGTGTGTGTCTTTCTGTTTCTTAGTAAGATGCTTACAACAAAGCATGATCTTTATATTGCTCAATATATCATCATCTAGTCCTACTGTTCAATCTCAAGCCAAAGTCACTCACCATCCTCTGTCACATCTCAGCAAAGCATTTCACAGAAACCATTTGCATTGTTAGTAAACTGCCCTATTGGTGAGCCTAATAGAAACAGATTTCAGAATGGTAGCCATGTTAATCTGTTTCGGAAAAAACACAAAGAGTCCTCGTGGCACCTTAGAGACTAACAAATTTATTTGGGCATAAGCTTTTGTGGGCTAGAACCCACTTCATCAGACGCATGGAGTAGAAAATATAGTACAGGTATATTTATACATAGTACATGAAAAGATGGGAGTTGCCTTACCAGGGCGAGGGATCAGTCTAATGAGACAATTCAATTAACAGCAGAATACCAAGGGAGGAAAAATATCGTTTGTAGTGGTAACGAGGGTGACCCATTTCAAACTGTTGACAAGAAGATGTGAGTAACAATAAGGGAAATTAGTATAGTAAAATTAGGTTTTGTAAGGACTCATCCACTCCCAGTCTTTATTCAGGCCTAATTTGATGGTGTCCAGTTTGCAAATTAATTCCAGTTCTGCAGTTTCATGCTGGAGTCTGTTTTTGAAGTTTTTTGTTGAAGAATTGCCACTTTTAAGTCTGTTAATGACTTCCACTCCACGTATATGAAGAAGTGGGTTCTAGCCCACGAAAGCCTATGCCGAAATAAACTTGTTAGTCTCTAAGGTGCCACAAGGACTCCTCGTTTTTGCTAATAGAAACTGAATAATTTACTTGACTTCCTATTCTATTTTGTATCCTGAGGAGATGTGAATCCACAAAGAACACCTCCAACAGGTAGGTGGGAGATTCCTAAACATATATAGCACTTTAATAATGTGTGTCTCATCCTCCCCAAGCCCAGCGGAAATAAGTACTGAGCTCACAAGACTCAAATTCATAAGTTGTGGGGTTCCCAGCTTCTCCAATGGCCTAAGCAGTATTATAAGCTACTAAGCAGTAGCAGAATTATAGCTATTATACCTAACAGTATTATAGCTACTACAATCAGAGGCACTATAGAAAAATTAAGATAAATAGCCCTGCATATAGAAAAAGAAGCAAAGGACAGTTTTCGGCCCAACTATGCAGTGGCCCGGTAGCCATGTATAGATTCCTTGGCATGGAGGGACTTCACCTCAGTGTCAGTTAAGAGTCCCAGTTTGTTTTAGTGTTACTTTGCCTGGTGGAGAGAAGAGTAAACAGAGCATCTTTAATTCAGCCACAAGGATCTTTCATAATAACAGGGATTGTTTTTCTTTAAATACACATAACATCCTGGTTTACGGGAGAGACATTTCAGAAACCATGACAACTCTTTGTGAGAAAAAAATTAACAGCACCACTGATCAGCCAAGGGAAGGATACAGAGCACTGACCTTTTAATAAAAAAAAATGGCAAATTGTTTTAAATGACAAATATGTGACTTGATTCCCCACCTGAAAACCCTCCAGCACTTGATCTGCTTCCTTGTCTAGATCCATGTTTACTGGAGGCAAACCTGACAGATTACTGTAGATTATGTACACCCGTCCTATCTGAACATGGCCCAATCTGCTGTATCCTGGTGCTCCAACCACTAGATCCTCATAACCATCTTGGTTTAAGTCACCTGAGGCCATTGCCCTGTATACCAAAGGAGAAAACAAAAGCTTAGCATCAGTTGCCACATTGGTTCAGCAAATGTAAACATTCACATTTCAAAGCTAACCGGTCACTTTCATCATTTCTTAATACTAAGAGTCTGAAAAGTCATTTTCCAAGTGATTTAAACTTATTGACTCTCAGACCTATTCTGTTGAACTAAACAGATTAGAGCCTCTGAGGTGCAGCTTCTATTAACATTGCTGTGATCTGCATGGAATGCCATCAGATAGTGTTCTTATTTACTGAACTGTACCACTTAGCAGCCACCAAGCAGCATCAAACAAAGAAGCATGACAGAGTGCTGCTGACATCTGCCCCGATTTCTGCCTCAATTTCTGATCTGTTCATTTGACTTGGTTTGGTGAGACTCAGGCCACGTCTACACTACGGGATAATATCGAATTAGCTAAAATCGGTTTTATAAAACTGATATTATAAATTCGATTTCATGCGGCCACACTAGGCACAG
>NC_133770.1:191449901-191458449 GCF_003597395.2 Chelonoidis abingdonii
TCGGGGTGGAGTACAGAAATCGATTTAAAGAGCCCTTTATATCGATATAAAGGGCGTTGTAGTGTGGACGGGTACAGCGTTAAATCGATTTAACGCTCTTTAAATCGATTTAAACGCGTAGTGTAGACCAGGCCTCAGTTACTTGATGACACTCACAGAGGTTGACAGAGAAAAAACAAACTGGCATTTATTTAGTAATATTTTTAAATACTGGTGAAGGGTGCCAGATTAACAGCCCTGGAGACTAAAGTCTCCAGTTCTGGTCCCAGAGCAGATACAGCAAGACTAGCACCAGTGCAAACTTCCTCCATCTCTCTTCTCCATTGCATGTCTGCCATAATCAGGATGGAGGAGAGGAGAGAGGGCAGGTATCATTCTCCATGCTGATTCAGTCCTTCATTTCTCTACTAAAAATGCTACCAGGAATATCAATTAATATCAACTGGAACAACCTATTCATGTCACATAGGCTATTAAATGGTCATCAGATGGTAATGATGGCCCCAAGTCATGTTGTTCAGATCCAGACCCAAATCTGGATCCAAGCTTTCACACAGTTTGTACATAATCAGATTTAGTTTTGGTCTAGTTCATTAGACAGGGGCTAACCACAAAGTTTGGATCTAGATCTGAACATTTCCAAGAACTGGGGTTATTTGGAACCAGGGTTTTGCTTTGGATCAAACTTTGATCATGACTTTCAACCAGTATGGATGTGGTCAGCAGTAAACCAGTGCCCCAAAGTCAAAAAGGCTCCATATCTCAATACCTTACAGGAATGCCAAGCTAAAGTAAGTTGTTCTGCAGCTGACAGCATTTACATCCTGGTTAACATGGCCCATAACTGTATCTTTAAAATCTCTTCAAGGAATAAAGATTTAATACTTTAACTGCTGCTTAAAATATTCACAAACGAGGAGAGAGAGAAAGGAGAGAGAAATATGCACCAACCATCCAAGCCTGGCATAGGGTGATTTCAGAAAGTATGAGGCTGTGGGCTTGGAGACGTGGTTCGAGGATTGCTGATGCGTGACTGCAAATGCTTTCCTGACATTCTGTGCAAAAGCACTATTAATAAAGTGGAGGGATTTCTGAAAGAAAGTAATAATTCAAGAAATATGGGAATAATAATACAACATACACAAACACCCTTAGTGTATTTTCTTTACCAAAAGGAACTCTGAACAAATAAGGACCTGATCCAAACCCCATGCAGGATCAGTGGGAGTCTTTACATTGATCTCAGTTACTCCTGGGGGAATTCTGTGCCAAAAAATTAAAAATTCTGCACACGCTATTTTAAAATTCTGCATATTTTATTTTTAAAATAACACAACATAATCACACCGGTTTCTATTATTTTGGTAATTTATTTAAACTAAACATAATGGATGAAGAATAGGAGTGGGTAGAATTGGAGGAAATCCCCCAAACCCCTTGCCTAATAGTAATGTAGCTAGGTTTGACCCTTTATTTCTAGTTATTAGTCAACAAATATATGCAGCCATATGCTTGGGGTTACATTATAGGCAACTGAAAAGCAAGTGAGGGCTGGGAAATCAAACTCAAAATTTAAATTGGCTACTGACCATCTCCAGAAAGGTCAGTAGCAAACAGTTCATGGAGCACTTTTTGATAGGAAATGTTTTCAGTCCAAATATTTAGACCAGTTTTAATCACTAAAGCACCATAAGCATTTATAAGGCCATACTGTGCTTTACACCACTGTGGCAAAGTAAAGGTGCTTTAAGACATTTATTCCTGTTTTATATTCCTGGGGGAACTGACAAAGACAATGGGAACAATTNATAGTGTATTTTCTTTACCAAAAGGAACTCTGAACAAATAAGGACCTGATCCAAACCCCATGCAGGATCAGTGGGAGTCTTTACATTGATCTCAGTTACTCCTGGGGGAATTCTGTGCCAAAAAATTAAAAATTCTGCACACGCTATTTTAAAATTCTGCATATTTTATTTTTAAAATAACACAACATAATCACACCGGTTTCTATTATTTTGGTAATTTATTTAAACTAAACATAATGGATGAAGAATAGGAGTGGGTAGAATTGGAGGAAATCCCCCAAACCCCTTGCCTAATAGTAATGTAGCTAGGTTTGACCCTTTATTTCTAGTTATTAGTCAACAAATATATGCAGCCATATGCTTGGGGTTACATTATAGGCAACTGAAAAGCAAGTGAGGGCTGGGAAATCAAACTCAAAATTTAAATTGGCTACTGACCATCTCCAGAAAGGTCAGTAGCAAACAGTTCATGGAGCACTTTTTGATAGGAAATGTTTTCAGTCCAAATATTTAGACCAGTTTTAATCACTAAAGCACCATAAGCATTTATAAGGCCATACTGTGCTTTACACCACTGTGGCAAAGTAAAGGTGCTTTAAGACATTTATTCCTGTTTTATATTCCTGGGGGAACTGACAAAGACAATGGGAACAATTCACTAAGCAGGCAGGCTGCTACACTCTGCTCTGCCTGAGGGGACAGAGTCCACCCCCCACCTACCTCCTCAGAAACACCCCGAAGCCCTGCCCCTCCACATTGAGCATGCTGCAATAGTGAGTGAGAGGGATAAAGTGTGTCTCTCACTCTCTCTCTCACACGCACGACTGCAAAGTGCCTCCCCCTGGCACTGATTTATATTACAACTAGCTGCTCCAGGAGCCCGAACCAACCTGCCTGCGCTGCTGGAGAGGGGCATGTGACTGCTCTTGCAGCTTCCCTTTGCTTCCCAGTCAGAAGTCATTTTTCTGTGAGAAAGCAAAGAAATCTGCAGGGGACATGAATTCTATGCACATGCAGTGACACAACATTCCCCCATGAATATGACTCAGTGGACTTTGGATCAGGTCCCTAGTCCTGCTTCAGATAGAGGCAGAACCCTAACAAATCTAAAGCACAACTGGCCAAGAATGCACTACTGCACTAAGAGTAGGATTCCTTCTTGACCTGTGAGGGTGACCAGCAGCTGCTATGAAGCATGAATATTAAAGACATACTGTAATATCATTATATACAACAATATAACAGCAGTTCACACATGTATGAAATGCTAGCATCCCATCTGGAGACTCTCTTCCATCCTGCAATGTACCAGACTGAGGAACTAAAACAATTTATGGCAGATCCAAGTTTTGCATGGCCCATCTATCTTCCCTTGCACTATTGATCTAAAAATACTTACGGTTGCCCAGGACTGCATATTGAAATAAACTCCTTTCTCTGTATAATTTATATTCTTTTCAATTGTTTTTGTGAGTGAAGAAATCACGCTCTTGTGCTGTTCCTCTTTGGACTGTTTAATTCTGTTGAGATAAAGAGGCAGTAATAATTAGAAATGTTGCTGAGGGGACTGTTAACAAGATAAACCCGTTAAATGCAATTTAATGACTGGACTGAAGATTTTATGCCATGATTATATAATGAGGAAAGCTGAAGATCATGCCATATGCCATTCAGATGGCCATTTACCCAAATTTATAATAAAAAGATCTTAAAACCAGATTCACTACTGAGTTACATCAGTTTAACTTCATTGAAATTAGTGGAACTATGCCAGTTAACAGCAGCTGAGACTCTAGTATTACCTATTACATCAGTATCATTAGGTGTTTTCCCCTCATCACCAGTATTATTTTACTGATACACTATAAATGTGTAAGAACAACATTCAAACTATGTTGTCTACAGATGGATTTGAATTGTGATATTGTACACTAGTCACTTGAACCTGGGTATTGAAATTCTTTTCTTTTAAAGCCATAAGCATACAAATTCTTTTATGAGTTATTAATGATCTCTAGAGCAGTAATGCAAGCAAATAAATGATTTGTTAATGTTATAACTAGATTATATTTCTAAAATACTCTACTTGCCTTTCCTCAGACTGGTAAATCCATTGCCATACACATATTAGACCAAATCCTGCTCCAATTTATACTCTATTGAACTCAATGGAGTTGCAAGGAAAGTAAGTTAGGGTTACAGAACATTTAATTGTCTCCCTTGACTAAGACTGGAAGCAATCAAGGGAAAAATATAAAATAAAAAGCTAATGTCTTCTCACTTGAAATCCAAAATAACGAAGTGATAAGATAAAGGTAGGGCAGCTTTCAGACCTTCAGGCTTCCCCAAAATGTAAGATTTATAACCATATCTACCTGCCAAGCAAAAATCCCCAGTCTTTTCTAGTTTGAGCATGGGGCAATAGTTGTTTGTTTACTAGTGAGGGTGAAGAGGTTTATGCACAAATGGGAAGCACAGCCCTCAAAGGAAACTCCTACTCTTTTGCCATCTTGCTTTCTCTCTTTCTCTCGCTACTTCTCTTTGCTGATTCTCTTCTCTATCTCTATCAATTATCTTTTTCTCTCCTCACTACTTGTTATCTCTCTGTGACCCTTTCTCTATGCTGTGCTGTCCCACACCACTACATTGCCTTGGTACCAGTGAGATGCAAACTGAACTGAATTACATATGAAAACTTCAGATATACAGGCTGAGAAAACTCTGAAACTTTTTGTTATCTAAACTGAATATGTGATCATGGATTTTAGATGTATCCTGAATGTAATTCCCAGGATTTAATTATGAATTCTTGGAATAAAAATATACCCCTTAGAGNTTTATGCCATGATTATATAATGAGGAAAGCTGAAGATCATGCCATATGCCATTCAGATGGCCATTTACCCAAATTTATAATAAAAAGATCTTAAAACCAGATTCACTACTGAGTTACATCAGTTTAACTTCATTGAAATTAGTGGAACTATGCCAGTTAACAGCAGCTGAGACTCTAGTATTACCTATTACATCAGTATCATTAGGTGTTTTCCCCTCATCACCAGTATTATTTTACTGATACACTATAAATGTGTAAGAACAACATTCAAACTATGTTGTCTACAGATGGATTTGAATTGTGATATTGTACACTAGTCACTTGAACCTGGGTATTGAAATTCTTTTCTTTTAAAGCCATAAGCATACAAATTCTTTTATGAGTTATTAATGATCTCTAGAGCAGTAATGCAAGCAAATAAATGATTTGTTAATGTTATAACTAGATTATATTTCTAAAATACTCTACTTGCCTTTCCTCAGACTGGTAAATCCATTGCCATACACATATTAGACCAAATCCTGCTCCAATTTATACTCTATTGAACTCAATGGAGTTGCAAGGAAAGTAAGTTAGGGTTACAGAACATTTAATTGTCTCCCTTGACTAAGACTGGAAGCAATCAAGGGAAAAATATAAAATAAAAAGCTAATGTCTTCTCACTTGAAATCCAAAATAACGAAGTGATAAGATAAAGGTAGGGCAGCTTTCAGACCTTCAGGCTTCCCCAAAATGTAAGATTTATAACCATATCTACCTGCCAAGCAAAAATCCCCAGTCTTTTCTAGTTTGAGCATGGGGCAATAGTTGTTTGTTTACTAGTGAGGGTGAAGAGGTTTATGCACAAATGGGAAGCACAGCCCTCAAAGGAAACTCCTACTCTTTTGCCATCTTGCTTTCTCTCTTTCTCTCGCTACTTCTCTTTGCTGATTCTCTTCTCTATCTCTATCAATTATCTTTTTCTCTCCTCACTACTTGTTATCTCTCTGTGACCCTTTCTCTATGCTGTGCTGTCCCACACCACTACATTGCCTTGGTACCAGTGAGATGCAAACTGAACTGAATTACATATGAAAACTTCAGATATACAGGCTGAGAAAACTCTGAAACTTTTTGTTATCTAAACTGAATATGTGATCATGGATTTTAGATGTATCCTGAATGTAATTCCCAGGATTTAATTATGAATTCTTGGAATAAAAATATACCCCTTAGAGTGTATATTTTAGTGGAATGATCTGAACTCTTATGATCAAAATTTGATTAACTCCTGTGTCTCTGATGTACTTAGGTCTGACTCATTGCAGTTTCAGTTCAATGAGAATTCACCAGTAGTGTAGAAGCCATACACAACACAAGCAAGAAATTAGCTGTGGAATCAGGGGCGGCTCTAGCCAATTCACTGCCCCAAGCATGGTGGCACACCGCAGGGAGCGCTCCGCCGGTCGCCGGTCCCATGGCTCCGGTGGACCTCCCGCAGACGTGCCTGCGGAGGGTCCGCTGGTCCCGGGGCTCCAGTGGACCTCCCACAGGCATCCACCGGAGCCGCTTGGCGTGCTGGGGCCTGGAGCCGCGCCTGTGTGGAATGGGTGTGCAGATGACTACACACCCTGTGTCCTACAGAGCTGAACTCCATACTCACATAGACCAGCAGAGTAGGACTTTTTGACGTTAGCTGTGTGAAAGACAGGTGTATGGGCAATGAGCCACCAGACCTCATGCATGGGTGTGCAGATGTTGCACTCCTACTCCAATCCAGGTGCTGGAACAACAGTCCCGAGGGGCAGAGTGCTTACTCCATACCCTATCCACTGGCAACAAGATTATTTGGATTGGGGAGGGCCTAAGTTTCACTCAAAGGAAAGATCAAACAAGTATCTCTCTTCATACATGAAGAAATTTCTCCCCAGAGTGGAGTTTTTCCAAAAAGGAGAAGTGAGGGACCTCGATAGGTTACCCATGTAATTGGATTTCCACACAAATGGACATTTCTTCTTTCAGAGTATATCTTCGCAGCTTTCAGGATTACACTTACATGTCGCTGTTCTTGTGCTCCCCATTGCACTCTATAAACAGAGGGTTCTCAGGTATGAAGCAGCCACTGAAGAAATATTGAAAACACACAGTTTTTTATTTATTCTAATAGAAGTTAAATTAAATAGAACTTTCATCCATACAGATTCCTCCTCTGGGAAGTGAGGTCGTCTCCCTCAATAGCCCTTGTTTATTCAAAATTAGGGCATTGTTATATTCCTGAGAAATTCCTTTTGTATTTTTTTAAGTTGTTGATGAATTATTTAGAATCCATAAGAATCACATGTGTGATTATGTAACAACTTACTTTGGCACTAATAACCTTCTAATCCTAGTAAAGGTAAGTGGTTCTGGGTAGGTAAAGTGTTTTTAATTAAAATGACACTTTTCAAGCATGCAACACAACAGATTATATGATTTGATGTTTCCAACACCATTTTCCAATATACATGCAGCAATATTATTCATATAGACAAACAGTACAATTGTCTGAGGTCTGCTCTCCACAGCAAGGATTGTAAACCTATCAGGGCAAAGGTGAAATATTTGTGTAAGTGATATTATAGTGATAAAGTTTTCTGTGAAAATAATACCAGCCAAATATGAGCCTGAACTTGCAACTCTTAGACAATTAAGGTTTATTCTAACTCTCTGAACTCAGTGAGAATCTTCTCACTTCACTGGGAGTTGGATTGGGCCCTTAGTCTCACAGAATTCTGACTAAGTAAGCAAAGTCTTCAGTTTCAGGCTCCAATTCTGGGACTAGGCCTGCTTCCTTGAGAACAGTTAAACAGACTTCGTAACCTGAATACAGCAAAGGTAATTTATCTGACTTTACTGTAGTATCATAAGAGGTGTATCCTAACACATAAAACAACATCTCACCTGGTCCCATTTTCTAACATGTGGCTTGCTAGCTGAAAAATATTATTTGACCAAAATGCCATGTCATCCAGTCCTCCAAGGAAATACTCCTGGAACCTCTCCACCAAAAATGGAGATTTGATAGCATATGATGGGAAAAGCTAGAAACAAAACACAGTATAATTAGTGGAATGGTTCAGTGTATCTTAACGTTAATATGTACCTAGTTGCTAACAAGAAAAAAAATAAGTTACCTTGGCAACAGCAAGCATTTCTCCATGCCTGCAAAAATAAATAATCTTCAGATTAATGTGCTTCATTAACAAATAATATGAAAATAACCCATTTCAAAGCCTTTGTGGACCCCTATATAATAACCCAGTATTTATCCAACTTTAAGAACGGTAATGTTGAGATATTTCCTTGTTTGTTACTATATCATAATAAGATCTGTAAAATCAGAGATTGTGATCTTTATTGCGTTTCTTAATATTTGTGCCTTCTACACTGCTCTGCAACCGAGCACAACTATGGGTACACCTACACTGCCTGCAGCACAGGTATAAATAGCAGTGGAGATGGTGAGGGACTCCTTAGGCCAATAAAGTAAAGATATACCTGAAGCCTTTGGGTAGGTACATGGCTCTCTGCTTGCCAAAGCATTCCGTCCCCAACTACACTGCTATTTTTAGCAGTATACTGTCCCAGTGCCTCTCCACAGTTAACGCCTTTCCCCATGTCAGGAAAACTCTCTCAGGCCTGGTCTACACTATGCGTTTATACCGATTTTAGCAGTGTTAAATCGATTTAACGCTGCGCTTATCCACACAACAAGACCCTTTATATCAATATAAAGGGCTCTTAAAACCGGTTTCTGTACTCCTTCCTGATGAGCGGAGTAGTGCTGAAATCGGTATTACCATATCGGATTAGGCTTAGTGTGACCGCAAATCGACGGTATTGGCCTCCAGGTGGTATCCCACAGTGCACCACTGTGACCACTCTG
>NC_133770.1:191459930-191484551 GCF_003597395.2 Chelonoidis abingdonii
CGGTGACAGTGACTAAAGGCAAAACGGGCTCCATGGTTGCTATGCTATGGCATCTGCCAGGGCAATCTAGGGAAAAAGGGTGCGAAATGATTGTCTGCCGTTGCTTTCACGGAGGAAGGAATGAGCGACGACATTTACCCAGAATCACCTGTGACAGTGTTTTTGCACCATCATGCATTGGGATCTCAACCCAGAATTCCAATGGGCGAGAGAGACTGCGGGAACTATGAGATAGCTACGGGATAGCTACCCACAGTGCAATGCTCCAGAAATTGACGCTAGCCTCTGTACATGGACACACACCACCGAATTATTGTGCTTTGTGTGGCCGCGTGCACTCGACTTTACACAATCTGTTTTACAAAACCGGTTTATGTAAAATCGGAATAATCCTGTAGTGTAGACATACCCTCAATGAGGAAAGGCTCGGCAGCAGCAGGCTCATTCTTTCCCCCTGCCTTTTCCTGGCAGAGCCTTTACTTGCTGCAGTGAAAGTCTCTGGCAGTGGGGGAGCTGCTGAAGCCTTTCTCCACTGTCAGAGCCTTTCACTGACACATGTAACTATACACGGCATCGTGGATGCAGCTTGCTTTTCATTGTGGCTACATACACCCTATATACAGCCACCACTGTTGGATAGTATAGACATAGCCAGTTAGTAAATAATTGAATTAATGCACATAGCTATGAGACTCAAAATATTCTAAAGTAGTCATTACCACAATTCAGGTTCTCTGAGCTAAGAGGGACAACTTCCCTACCTATCCTTCAGATCTGTAGTATTCTGGAAGTGTCTGCATTGGTGTCAATGCCTGTGGGCAAGTGAGCTAGCTGTAGCTATGCATCTATATTGCGCTCTTCATTGAAGAAGATCAGAGTTTTACTGCTGGAGTGTCACAACATAGCCATGCTTCAAAACATTGATGTTACCTCACAACACTGGCCCATTTATGTTGTTAAGACATACAGCCCAACTATTGTATTCATCTATTTATAAAATGTAACTGTGAAACTTGGATACAGATCCAAACCTTCATTCCAAATTTCCCCAAAGCTCAAGGGTGTTTGGGAGAGAAGTTTGAGTTTGAGTCATCTCTAACGTAGAGATGCAGGTTCAGTAATTTACTATGAAAGTTATTATAATTTTTTCTCACATGTTTTGTGAAATAAGAAGTTCACAACTCAGTGACTTACAATTCGAGAAACAGCAGGTAAGTGCAGTCAATAATTGTGCCTTCAGTTATTACTTCTTGGCCATAATACTCCTTATAGATAGCTAGCAGGTCTTTGACTGGTACATACCTAAAAACAATACTGAGGTGTTAGAATTAATATTTCCCATTTAATCCAATAAAACACAATACATTTTATATAAGTCCCTCCATGGGATTCTTGTCTAGTAGATATGCCTAGTCTTGGATTGTGTCCTCTCCTCTGGCCTGTCCCCAGCCTACCCCTCACCCGTCTGGGATCAGTCTATTCAGAGCTAACTTAATTGTTTCTACCCCACCTTCAGCACAGACCTATGCTAGGGTTTAAACAGGGACAAGGATCTTCTGCATTGGGATAAACTTCACCCTAGTCACACAAAATATGACATAACCAATGTTTCAGTGTAATTGTTAAATAAGTATATTGTACCTGAAAGTTGTAAGTTACAAGAAAATGTCTAAAACTGGTTTTTAAATGTACCTGATGATGATGTATTACTCTTGATTTACAATGTTTAATTGACGCAAGTGTCTATTTGATATGAATTTCAAATCTTCTCTTAGCAATGTTTAATTTATGGGACATAAAATAACCAATAGGACCACTTTATGATTCATTATGCAATGAAAAAATACTTAAATACTGACAACCACAAATTTTTATTTCTACAAAAACTAGTAAGAATTTGTATAAAAACACCAAAAAATAGCTAAATTAAACAGAGGTATCCCCTATAAAGATATTGCCATTGAGTTATATAAAGAACGGCTTGAACTTTCCAGCAAACTATTTTTGTAGTTGTTGGTTTCCTGTGTGACCAGTGTGAATATCTTCATCTGTGTGTGTCAGTTTTCTCATGTGTAAAATGGGGATACTACTACTTCCTTTCTCCCTCCCCTTTGGCTGTTCTTCAGGGCAGGAACTATCTCTTGCTCTGCGTGTATACTGTGCCTAGCACAATGACTTTCTGATCTCAGGTGGGGCCACTTAGTGCTACAATAATACAAATAAATATTATTGTATTAGAACATTCTGAAATTATCATCTACACTATGTGTTATGTGTGCAGCAAAAATTAATGAGAGTATTTCTTCAAAACACTGACAGCTTAAGCACAATGCTCTTACCAGTCTGCTCTCAGGTAACTAAAATCAAGCTCAAACTGGCTCAATACGTCACCTCCTACATTTAGAGAGAGGGGTTAAAAATCAGCTTTACTATATTAGCACAAAACATCAATTTATTTTTTTAAAAGGTATCTATCACTGGGCCTTGGCAGTACTCCATATGTCTCCTGTGCGCGTTAATATTGCAGAGTTCCATTTCAGGTATGTAAATATTTCTGACTTGGAATATGTTGGTGGTACACTTGAAAGAGAGAGAACAGATAAGCATTCTGCATTTCCAGAACATGATAAAAGCATTATTATATTTAAAGTCAGAGCAATGACTCAGTTTAACTTTGAAGTCCTCCTACTTACATTTTGGCTTTAAGTAGGAATGGCAGGTTCTGCAGCGTATCTTCTGAGAGATGCACAGCAGCTGCAGCACCAGGGTGAGAGGGCAAAGGTGATTTTATGCAGAATCTGGCCATCCAGAATCTGTTGCCAAGGGGAGCCAAAATGACAGGGAGGGAGAAGTGGCACTACTTTAATTTACAACACCTGCATTGCAGCCCAGACTCTACATAGTGATGAACAGTTTAGCAATCACCCTTCCCATTCCCAGCCACCATCCACATGGGTCCTACACCAGGGTTTGCGGGGTGGTGGAAAGGAGACAGGACAGGGTCCTTGCAGCTCATTTCTGACTCCTGTACAGTGTCAGATCAGCATACGGGGGTGTCATAAACAGATAGCTAAGGGTTAATGTTTCTTTTACCTATAAAGGGTTAACAAAGGGAACCAAACACCTGACAAGAGGACCAATCAGGAAACTAGATTTTTCAAAGCTTAAGGGAGGGAATTTGTGGGTGTTTCTTGGTCTTGGGTCTTTGTCTGCTCTGGGCTCTCTCAGCTAGAGAGGATCTATTTCCAGTCCTTCTAATCTTCGTTTCCCAGTTGAAAGTACAAAGGTAGCAAGAGTAAGTTCTTTAAAGTGTTTTGCTGTATTTGCGTCTGGTATCTGGCTGGGAGTACTTTGTGTAGTGGCTATAAGGACTTTAAATTGTATTGTTTTGGATAAGGCTGTTTATCCCTTTCTGTGTTATTCATTTTCTATAAGTTGAAAGCCTGTACTTACATCTAGATTACAGAGACTTTATGCTATTTCTTTCTTTTCTTTATTAGAAGTTTTGCTTTTTAAGACCGTTGATTTTTTTTTCTAGTGACCCACCAGAAAATGGTGGAGCGAAAGGAAAGACGGGAGGAGGGAAAGACTGCTCTCTCTCTGTGTTTACTCTCCTAGCGTCCCAGGGCGGGAAGAAGCTAGGGGAAAGGAGATAGAATCTTTTCTGTTTCCTTGTCTTTGGGTTGTCTCTTTGTGAGAGAGAAGACATGCTTCTGGTATTGTGATGTAAGAGGTTGCATCAGTAACTCTCAGATTAGCCCAGAGAGAAATTCTGGGGGAGAGAGGTGGGGGGAATGGTTATTTCCCTTTGTAGGAGACTCAGGGCCAGCTGAGTATTGGGGATCCACAGCGAAGTTTTGGGGACCCAAAGTTACCAGGCACTGAATTCCTGGTTGTGCAGCCTATCAGATCTAAGCTGGTAATTAAGCTTAGAGGACTTTCAACGCTGGTACCCAATCTTTGGATGCTAAGGTCCAGATTTGGAATTATACCATGACAGGGGGTGGGAGTGGAAGGGGCAGAATCATCCCCATAATTAACTATGCACACACTGTATCACGAAGGGACTGGGACCTCATTGGTTCATATCATAAAAAAAATTACCAAAAATCCACCACGATACGATGGCATCTGAGTAGTATGAGCCATGAAATCAATTCTGGGAAAAAGAGAATATTTCATGTATAAAACAATTACAATAAGCCATTTGATCATCCTTTGTACAAACAGAAAAGGAAAGTAAAGTGGACACTAAGTTGATAGGCCCAAAATTTGGCCAACTTTGTTCTGAAAATGTTGGTCACATCAGTGTGGAAGTTAAGCATGTGCGTGTAAGTCTTTTCCAAGGTCAGAGACCTAGATTCTTCCCTTGGTAAAAGCTATTTGTAATACAAATTCATACCAATATCTACAGGTTGATAACCAACAAAAATGATGTACACTTACTTCTCCATGGTCCTTAGAAATCCTTGATCAATGCCCAAGCTATGCCAGCTCACATCTGCCACCATATGTGAGGCAATTCCAAACAGGAAAGCCACCAGTTTCTCTGTAGCCTAAACAACAAGAATATGCACGTAGTAATGCCCAATCACTTTACTACAGCCCCACTATCTTTAAAAAAAGTTATTAGCATTTCATCTGCTCAGTGCATTTAATAAGGATACAATTCAGCAACCCTTTCTCACTAAGGGCTCTATATTGCAAGGTGCTGAGAACTTTGGCCCAGATCCTCAAAGGTATTTAGGTGCCTAACTCTCATTGATTTCATTGGCAGTTAGGAGCCTAAATACCTTCAAGGATCTGGGATCTTTGTTCCTGATCCTGCAAAGCATTTAGTTACATGCCTAACATTAAGTACTGTATTAGTTTCAAGACTTTGGAGTTACATGCTTGACTTTATTGACGTCAGTTGGCCTACTTATCTGCTTTGAGTTAAGCATATCAGTGCTATGCTGGATCAGGGACAGAATATTGGGCACGACGCCATCCTCCAAGACTGAGCCCACTTAGCCATAGTTATGCTAGTAGTCTCACAGACAAAACAATGGAGTACCTGTGCGAGCACTATTCAGCATAAAGGTAGAAGAATAAAGCACTGAATAATTTCAGAGGGATTCCTTTGTCACTTAGGAATAGATATATCCACTTGTAATACAATATGATATGAAGTCCCACCTTATGTTTAATTAGAAGTTTATTTCAAACTTTCATAGGCAAAAAGTTGTGACGTTATTTGGGAACATACTCCTCAGCAGTATTGGTTGAGTTTCTTCAAGAATCAGTGGTCTTCCCTAAACCATGATCACTTTTAGAGATTTTCCCCCTCAGCAACTTTACAGCTCATAAAAGTTAAACAGTCCACATGAACAGTACTGTTCAGAGCCAGGGAAAATGCTGGCAGCCTCTGCGCAAGCTCTTCCCAAACCTCCGCAGTTTAGGAATGCACTTCAGAGCTGACCTATAAAATGCCTTAAACTGCTATTGCAATTACTGGATTCTCCTGAGCAAAGGCTGGCAAAATTCTACAAAACTGGCAAACTCTCCAGGGTGCAAGGACTAGGATATGACCCCCAAGGATATGATCCAGCCGTGGCTGGAAAAAAAAAACAACTCTGACTGTGACGTGTGGCCAGAAAGGGTTAAACATCCTGCAAAATAAATTAATCAAAGTCAACCCTTAAAGACATGTGGGGAGATAACGTTTGTGTTTTTGTGTATTTACATATGTATGGACAGTGGTCAACAATGTAATCAACAGCCCGGGTCTATACTGTATTCTGATAATTCAAAGATAAAAAGAACATCCTAGCATTTAAATGAAGTGTAAACACGGGAGAGCTCTGTATTCATCTCTCTTTGAAATGTATAGTAAATCATCAGTGAACGGTGGAGGAACGGGCGATTGTCTTTTGTTAATTCATATAGCTAAGTACCGATGATGGACCGACTTCAAAGATGCCCTGATTACCTATTGTTCCCCAAAGGACTCCAACTTGTCAAAGAAGACCTGAAATTGTATAAAAGTTCCTTGGGTCCTGATCCTTTTTATCTGAGATCTGTTTAAGCTTCATCTGGGGAAGTTTGAGTTGCAGGATGAGATCCCAGTTAAGCTGGTACACCCTGGATATGATATTGGACATTGGATTATAACCTATGAACTAAATTTTAAAGAAACTCTTTGCAGCTACAAAGCTCACCGTCTTTGCTATGTATCTGAGCCTCAAGAATTGAACTCATGTCTGTATGTATATTGATCTTTTAACCATACTCTCTCCCTTTTCTTTTTAAATAAATTTTAGTTTAGTTAATAAGAATTGTCTGTAGCATGTATTTGGGCAAGATCTAGAATATTCATTAACCTGGGAGGTAATGTTTCTGATCCTTTGGGATTGGTAATACCTTTTCTTTTGTATGATGAAATAAGATTTTAGAAATCTTCATCATATTTGACACGGGTACCTGGATGGAGGCCTGAGGCTGGGTTACTTTAAGGAAACTGTGTTGTTGGTATCTGGGCAACCAGTGAGGTAATAAAGAAACTGTTTTGTGCTGGCTTGGTAAATCTAAGTATTAAAAATATCCACCAGCTTTGGGGATTATCTGCCCCATCCTTTGCAGTTCACCCTAACTGAGTGACCTCAGCTGGCCCCCATTTGGACCCCAGTCACACTGAAATCTGAGAGTTCTATCCCGAGATCATGAGTGAGGGACTTAATTTTACTTTGAAATCGCTGTCAGCCCCAGGCAACCAGGCTCCAACTGACAGCCTGGGAAGTGGGAAAGGGGACCCCACTGCAGCCTCACCAGGCCTGGGGAGGGCAAAGAATCCTAAAAGGCACAGAGGTGAGGCTGGGAGAGCTGAAATATCGCCTGGAGGAAGCTGGAGGGGTGAGGTGAGGAAAGTGGGGCTTGATGGGTCTGTATTGATGGTGGGTTCTGAGCAGGTGGGAGTGAGTGCTGGGAGGATGAACTGAGGGCGGTGGTGGCTGATGGGGATGGGGCACTGAACTGAAGGAATGTTGATGACAGAACTGACGAGGGTTTACGGAACAGGATTAATTGCTGGGCAGGAGACAAGCAGATGTGGGGGTGAAAGTATTTGTAGTGGGGCCAAAATCACCTTATCTAGTACATGTCGGAGAGTGGGCAACATGCACATACCCTGGGGATGGGCAGGGGAGTTCAAATATCAAGAGACCGACCTAAAAAACATAATTTATTTTTTAATCCTGTGATTTTTGGGGGTCTGTCTCATGACTTTTGATCTCTTGAAGTTGGCAATACTGTTTAGGTGAAAAAGGTGGTTGGTGCAGGCTTTAAGAAGTCCATGCAAATTCAAGGGGTTTTCCTACCTCCTCCCAAGGCTGAGGATACTTCTTCCTGATGTAATGGATACTAGTGTTGAGAAATGGTGCCCAGTGAGTGTCTTCAGAAACATAATGAAATATTCCTGCAACATCAAAAAACAAGATTATACCTTGATTTGAACTGCTCCACATGTTAGATTTCTGCTCAATTGCACATTCCAAGAATGTTACTTTTGAAACATTTTATTGTACCAAGAGTCACTGAAAAGCATTTGTGCATATTTTATACTGTCAAAACAGATACTACATTTACCTGCCGTATTTTTTATGGAAATATGTGAAAGCCTTATTCCAACCCCCCACCCTCACCCTCATGGTTTATGAGTAAGTGAGATACAGAAAAGTATATTACAGCTTAAGGGAAGAAGTCTAGCAGAGTGAAAAGAGAGGCTGGTGGCCAAATGAATGCACTGGATTTTATGGTAAGACAAGCTAGTGGGAAATCCAGGCAAATCAAAACCCCATGCTTCAGAGCATGAGCTGAATGCCACAGGAGTCTGGAAGGAAACGGCCATCATCTCTGTGTACAAGATTGCAAAACTGATTAGGTATACAGGTCTGTTGCATCTTACATTGGAGTTACGTTCCGCAGTCAGCGCATAAAGTGAAAATCACATATAGTCAAAATGAACCTTGAAAATCCCTTAAATCACCCATAAAGTACAGTTTTGTATATACAACCCTGTACAGTACTATGTATTGTATACAGTAATGTACAGTACAGTATAAAATAAAGACTACATACACAAAATATAATTTTACAGTATTTTAATGACATAACAGAGAGACGGAAGAATGAAAGAATAAAAAATGAAAACAGTAGAGTGCAGTGCAGTACTGTAAACCTGAACAGTCACCAGTCATCCTGGATATTCTTGCTAGTCTTGTACTGTACACACGCCAATGATTAGTCTTCCTTTTCCCCTGGCAACACTATAATTGAGTCGACAGGGCTCGATGTCAATCCAGGAGACGATGGACCAGGCTTGGGTGATGGAGAGCGAGTCGTAGATGAAGTGGTTGGCTCTGGGTCAGCTTGAGAAGTTGATTGTGTGGGCTCTGCTTCTGCTGGTTGTTTTTTCTTTAAAAACACGGTGATTGGCAACTGTTGCTGTTGTCTCTTGAGCTCCTCAAACATTTCTTGGTTCAAATCATCTGTAATACTACGTGTGATTTTGAGGCTTCATTCCATAGAAGGATTATATTCAGAAATTAAATCATTCAAGTGTTTCGCTGCTTGGAACACTTCAGAAAATTTATGAAGATTCCAAGTTGCTGGCTCTCTTCCTGTTCATCATCATCTTCGTCTTCTGTAGATGATTTTATCAGTTCCTCTAACTCTTCGTTAGTCAATGTTTCTCTATGGCTCTCAATTAATTCTTCAATTTCTTCCTCAAGGATGTCGACGAAGCCATCACCACCCACTTGCCTGGCCACCTGAACAATGAGTTTCACTTCTTTGTCAATGGTCGGGAAACCCTTAAAATCATTCACACACATTCTTTCCATAGGTTTCGCCAACATGCATTGACTGTTTCAGGCTTGATTGCATCCATTGCCTGTTTAATATAAGTGATGCAATCAGCAATGTTGAAGGACTTCCAACACTCCATCACATTAAGATTGGGATCAGCATCCATAGCGGTAAGGATCCGTGAGAATGTAAGCCTCGTGTACGTGGCCTTGAAACAGCTAATCATGCCTTGGTCGAGAGGTTGGAGGTGGAGGTGGTATGGGGGGGGGGGAGAAAGATGACTTCAACATCGTTTATGCACAAACTGAAGTGCCACAGGGTGGCCAGGAGCATTGTCTACAATCAGCAACACTTTAAGTCAAGTCATTTCTCTTCAAGGTACTGCTTGACCTCCAGAATGAAACACTTGTGGAACCAATCCAGAAATACTACTGCCATCACCCAAGCCTTTTTATTTGATTGCCAGAACACAGGCAGGAGATTTTTGTTCTTGCCTTTAAGGGCACAGGGATTTGCAGCCCTGTAGAGCAAGCCCGACTTTATTAAATGCCCAGCCGCATTGCCATAAAGCAACACAGTCATACGGTCTTTATTTGCTTTGAAGCCAGGGGTTTGTCTTTCTGATTTTGAAATGTAAGTGCGGGTGGGCATTTTTTTCCAGAACATCCTGTCTGAGACAAATGCAGGTTCGAGTAAGGATTTGATTTAGTGAGGAAAATCAAAACAAAAACAGATTGTAATTCAAAACCAAGTGGTTGTTTATTAATGGAGAATGAGTTGCAACTTGGGCTAGGGAGGAGCACTTTTACTGACTAACAACACTATCAGAACAAGAATATACACACAACTTGAAACAATCTATTTACATTCAACAACAGAAAACCAAGCAGTCTATAATCAACTGCTCACTAAAAATCAGAACAGATACACAAAACTAAATAAACTGTGTGCACATTAACCGAATATTGTAAAATACAACAATTAACCAAAATAGCAATCAATACAACAATTCTACTTTTATATACTATATACACAGCTATATACACAGTAAGGGAGGGAGAAAAGGAAAGAGGCTAAACAAAACAGTATTTACAGCACACTCGAGGCGCAGCTGACCAGCTGGTGCCCTCTATGTCAACAGGAGCTGCACCTGGCACACTACTTTTGCACCCAGCCCTATGCTTTTGCACACAGTACCAGCTTGACCTTTTGACTGACAGAAGGTTCAAGAACAGGCACACTGGTATTTTGCACACGGCACTAGTCTGACCCTTAGATGACCAGGGAAAAAGAGCGGGAATAGGCACACGGCACTATAATGTTGCACGCCACACGGTGTTGCACACGGTACCAATGTGACCTTTTGACCGACAATTGGCCAAACAGATGCCGTGTTTGAGCATAGGCTTTAGGGCTGCAACAGAGCCCAGTCTCGTCAGCATTAAAAACTTGTTCTGGAAGATAGCCTTTTTCTTCTATGATTTTCTTTAATTGTTCGGGGTAGGCTTTTGTTGCCTCCTCATTGTCAGATGCAGCTTCACCAGTAGTCTGCATGTTTTTGAGGTTAAAGCAGTTCCTAAAACTGTTAAGCCAACCTTGGCTGGCTTTGAATTCCTTCTTATTAGAAGGCTGTCCCTCTTTGGCGGGAGGTTTGAACAGCGCATAGATGCTAAGAGTCTGTTCTCGCAACATGTTACCATTGATAGGCACACGTTTATGGTTCATGTCTTCCAGCCTTAAGTTTAATGCCTTTTCAGTCTTCACTAAAGTCTTATCACGCACTTGGCTCCTCACCTTAGCAGTTACTGGAGCACTTGATGCCACGGCTTGACGAATTTCTCTCTCTCAAATCTTGATGGCCCAGATGCTAGATTCGTTGTGGTCATATTTACGAACCACATTGACGATGGACATACCATCTCTCAATAGGTCCAATATAGCCAGTTTTTCATCCAGCATTGGAACACATCGCTGTTTCTTTGGCTGAACACCAGATGAAGTAGGTGGCTTGCATTTAGGGGCCATGTTATACGAAAAATACATACTGTACAGTATCTTTAAACAGTACAGGTACAGTAGAATCTCACTCAGCGCGGTGAGATGTGCACAGTATGAGAAGCACAGGGGGACTGAGTACCGTAGTGGGAACAGCAGATTCGCTTCTCCCATCTCACACTCACTCCGGGGCATATGCACTATTTAAACTGTTGGGATTTTTGTTTGTTTTTTTTGCCAACCCTCCAGTATTATTATAGGGGAGAACCTTATCACAGGCCTAAAGACATGCTGTTGCTGTCAAGTCCCCCCCAAAATATTTTAGTGGGAACAGCAGATTCGCATCTCACGCTGGTGGAATCGCCCACACTTTTTTTTCCCCCCGACCACGTAAAGCTGAAATCGCGCATGTTAAATGCGCATAAGATGTGACAGACCAGTATTATCAGTCTGTGTGGGGAGATTAGGTCTTCGTCTGAAGTATCAATAGGGTGACCAGATAGCAAGTGTGAAAAATAGAGACAGAGGGTGGGGGGTAATAGGAGCCTATATAAGAAAAAGCCCCAAATATCAGGACTGTCCCTATAAAATCAGGATATCTGGTCACCCTAAGTATCAATCTCTAGCCTCACTTTGACTTGGACAATTCAGATCTGAGCCAGGAGAGCAAATTCTGTGTGCCTATGTAATGCTCTGGAGTTAATTTTACAGTGCCTAGTAGTGTAACTTTGAATTCTATCCAAGTGTAGCTCTTTTATTGGGGGAGAAAGAGAGCAAATAGATTTTGTAGAATCCAGAGGAAGATGGATGAAAAGAACATGATTTTATGTATAAATGGTAACAAAACTGACAAGGTCTTCTGGATGATTTCACTGCCTACTATTTTCCTTTTGCTTTTAAGGGGAGATGAATTGGAAACATGGGAAGACTTAGCTATTGGTACCAGTAATGCCAGTTGTAGTAGTAATTTTTTTATATGGACTTTCGTTCTCTAAAAAAAAGGATTAAGATTCAAATTTATTTCAATTAGGCCCCCAAACAGTCATGAGATAAGCTATGTCTACACTGCAGCTGTGCCACTGTAGGGTTTCTGGTGAAGACACTGGGAGTCAACGGGACAGAGCTCTTCTGTTGGCTTAACTCCACCTCTGTGAGAAGTGGCAGCTATGTTGGCGGAAGAAGTTCTCCAGCTGGCATAGCACTGTCCATTCTGGCGCTTAGGTTGGTGTAATTTACATCTCTCAGGGGTGTGGATTATTCACTCTCCCCTAAGTTATACTGGTGTGTAGACCTAACTTAAGAGAAGACTGGTATGTGTCTGTGTATGTGTGAGTGAGAAGCACTTAATCAGCCCCTGCCACTCCAGCCCCATTCTAGGGGAATGGATTGGGACTGGCTGGATACCCCTGCGTCTGCCTGGTAACGGGCAGCATCTTCCAGCCTCATTAGACAGGGCTATAAAGGCTGGGAGGAAACCAGAGGAGTGTGGGGGAAAGAGAAAGACCAGGCACAGAGGGAGCTGGGAGCCGTCTGGTCTGTTACTGGCCAGGCCGGCCCTTGGCAAAGTTGGCTGCGAAACTCGTACATAAGTGGAAAGTTGTGGTGGGAAAACAACTGTAAATAAAGAACACTGGTGTTGCATCAAGCTGAAGCATTCCTGACTGATTGGAGAGGGCAATGGGCCAAAACTAGATAGGCCCAGCATGCACCTTACTACAGTGTCTCCTCTCCATTTCTGCCACCATTTTCAGCTCACCCTCCCTTTTGTGCCCCATTACGCCAGGAGAACTTTAGAGGCCAAGCGTGCCCAAAAAGTCAGTAGAATCTGTGAATTTTAAGAGCTGATTCTTTCTGAGGATTGTGTCTGAGGAACCCCTTGCTCAAACAACCCCAAATGTGGATTGTTACCCCCACCCAAAGCTCCAGGGACCCACAAAATTTCAGAGCAATCCGAGTAACCACGCAGATTTTAGAGCATTTAGAAGTCTATCTTTAAACAGAAATTGTTCTTAACCTTAACTACAGCTCCACTATAATAAACCCTCTTCTTACCATTCCGGCAGATAACAGGATAAAAGGCATCAGGATAAAGGCTCCCAGCCTGAAATGCATCCTGGTGGTTTATTAACAACTGGGAGCTGAAAGGATGAGGGAACAAGAAATCCAAATACAATTAATGACGACAGAAAAAGGTAATAGTGAACACTTAAGATGCAATGAGTCAAAGAGAACATTTACACTTCAGCAAGATATTGCCAAACTAAAACTAATAGTCAAACACATTACTTCAGTTTGCAAGATTAGGGGTGAGGCAGGAAAAAAAAAAGAGTCTAAACTAACTGGTTTATATTGTAGTGATTTCAAAAACAAACACAAAACAAAACAAAAATTTTCACATTATATAACAAAAATAAAATATTGGACAGACACTTAAGTAAAACCAATACCCTGAGAAAAGACCAAATAATATAAATAGGGCTGCTAATTAATTGCAGTTAATTCACACGATTAACTCAAAAAAATTAAATTGTGATTAAAAAATTAATCGTGATTAATCGCACTGTTAAACAATAGAATACCAATGGAAATTTATTAACTATTTTGGGATGTTTTTCTACATTTTCAAATATATTGATTTCTATTACAACACAGAATATAAAGTGCTCACTTTATATTATTTTTATTACAAATATTTGCACTGTAAAAATGATAAAAGAAATAGTATTTTTCAATTCACCTCATACAAGTACTGTAATGCAATCAATTTATCGTGAAACTTACAAATGCAGATTTTTTTTGTTACATAACTGCACTCAAAAAGAAAAATAATCTAAAACTTTAGAGCCTGCAAGTTCACTCAGTCCCACTTCTTGTTCAGCCAATCACTCAGACAAAGAAGTTTGTTTACAATTTGCAGGCAATAATGCTGCCTGCTTCTTGTTTACAATGTCACCTGAAAGCAAGAACAGGCATTTGCATGGCACTTTTGTAGCCAGCATCACAAGATATTTATGTGCCAGATGCGCTAAAAATTCATATGTCACTTCATGCTTCAATCGCCACTCCAGGGGACATGTTTCCATGCTGATGATGGGTTCTGCTCGATAACAATCCAAATCAGTACAGGCTGATGCATGTTCATTGTCATCATCTGAGTCAGATGCCACTAGCAGGCCGATTTTCTTTTTTGGTCATTCTGTTTTTTTACAGTGCAAATATTTGTAATAAAAATAAATAAAAGCAAGCACTGTATATTTTGTATTGTGTTGTAACTGAAATCAACATATTTGAAAATGTAGAAAACGTCAAAAAATATTTAAATAAATGGTATTCTATTATTGTTTAACCATGCGACTAATTTTTTTAATTGCTTGACAACCCCAAATTTTATAATAACATTTATATTGCACTGAAGGATACCAAAAGCACTTTAAATGCACTACAGTAAAAGCTGTGTTATCCGACACTGTTATCAATCAGAAAGCTCTATTAACCAGCATTATTGATATTTACCAATACAAATCTTCAATCTAGTAAGCAAAACTAGTATACTGCTCAGGAGGTTATGCAATTGCACATTCTGCACTCTTATGCAAAAGAGGCAGAAGACAAGTAAACAAGCTGATATCAGGGATTTATTCAAAAAAGCAGTTTCCAGAGTGTGTCATAGGGTCATTACAGATTCAGCCCAACCTTCTACATCTACAGTGATAACTGATCTTGATAATGATGACCCTGATGCACTGCAAGATCCTGAAGTGCCTTCTGAATCATCAAAGAAAGATTAAATTATGTCAGTACAGGTTTAGTGCTAAGTGTATTTTTAGTGATCTGGGTATATGTCATGTGCAGGCCATACTGATATGTAGTGTCATAAGATAACCTTCTGTATAGAAAACTTTACCTGAATGCACCTAAGTGCTTCAAGAAACCAACTACTCTGTAGTGCAGCACTACTACTACTGGGTTGGTGAGTACCTGTTTCACTATTTTCTACTTTATTCATTTTATTGTATTTTAATTCTTTGAACATTGGTATTCCATTGGTAAGCATAACTCTTAGTTAACAGGGGGTGCCAGTTAATCAAAAATTCCAACTTCCCCAACATGCCAGATAACAGAGCTTTTACTGTATATACAAGTATGTATGCACACATTTAATGTGATTACTCAGACATGCTTAAAGAGAAGCACATGCTTAGAGTGTTTTTCTGGCTGCGGTAAGGCTGTAGGAGTGTGCTATAATTACGCGAACCTTTTCTCTCATCTGAAGTGATATTACATGCGGCTGATGAAAACACAAACTTGACTCTTGTTTGTTATTTGTTTTTGTTGTTAAATCTCCATTCCAGGAGTCTTTGATTAATTCCTCCAGACATCTCTCTCAAGAGGACTGCTAATTAATTTCAGACAATTGGCAAGAATACAAGCAGAAAAAATTCTGTACAACTACACAGCGTGTACCTAATGGTAATTATTATGTATTTATTTCTGGTTGCGTGCAGCATAGGCAAAGCACTTTCCACACAGAAAAGGTGTGAATCTGATGAGCTCACTGTCTGAAGATTGACAAATAGACAAAAAGTGGGCAGAGGAAATTGTCACAACATATATGCAATTAAGCAATAATACACTTCCTTACCTTTCTATAGTTAACCTTCCCCTCATGTTTACTGAAAAATTCCAGAGCTCTGTGTGCTGAAAAACAACGTATAATATTAAAAACGAATTTAAAAGTATTGTGGCTAGGCCCTGCTTTAGTTAGCAGTACTGTCAAAATGTAGGTTTCAGAGTAGCAGCCGTGTTAGTCTGTATCCACAAAAAGAACAGGAGTACTTGTGGCACCTTAGAGACTAACACATTTATTTGAGCATAAGCTTTTGTGGGCTACAGCCCACTTCATCGGATGCATAGAATGGAAAGAAGTGGGCTGTAGCTCACAAAAGCTTATGCTCAAATAAATGTGTTAGTCTCTAAGGTGCCACAAGTACTCCTGTTCTTTTTGTCAAAATGTAGGTGCTAGAATGAATTGAAGTGTACTTATAACACAACTGGCATTGGCATACAGCACATCACTCCTCTTGACATTTCCCATGTGGTAAATGACATGTTCTCTACTCATAGCAAATAGATGGTACTTGGTTTTAATAAATGGAAAGATGATATTTCTTTGATGCTTTTGGACACAGATTGAGACCTTGTTCTCCTTGGCTCTCCAGTTCCCAGAAACCACAAGCTGCATTGGCCAGCCTAGTACTGTAACACAACAAAGGGTCTCCTTACATCCTAGCCCAGACTATCACAATTAAGGAATGGAATGCTCATTCACACAGCTTTGATATGGTATGTTCCACAAAATTCTAGGTACCACTAGACAGGCTACTTGGAATTTGAGTTTGAAAGTAATTCTTGTAATTTTAATTAATTCTTATTATAGACATACCATTTAAGTTTCTTTGTTCCCTTAAGTATTGAATCAGATATAACCTGTGATCCATTGTCAATGTTTAACTACTTGATTAATTTTTACCATACATGAAAAACAAAAATCTGCAGTCAGCAAAGTAAAGACAGTGTTTACTCACTGATCAGTTAGGCATGCACATTGCCAAGTAGTACTTACTAGGCAAGCATCACACTACAGAATAAAATAAATGGACATCACTATTTTAAAGTGAAATATTGTTCAAACTTTGATTACATTTGACTTGTGTTAATGTGACAATCCCTGGAGACAATTTATTTATATATATTCTCTCTGTAAAATGATTTGGTTCAAACTGCAAATCCACCAGCTATTCAATTCTTGCTATGAATACTGGTTTCATTTTGACTATTAATGTAACTTGGACCATTTAAAACTATAGTATACAAAGCACCCACAGATACTTTAGGGAACAATCTCTCATCAGCAAGGGAGTAGACAAGATGACTTAATAGGCCTTTCCAACTTCTTAGTTCTATATTTTAAACAAAGAAGAGATATAATTTCCAGTGCCTGGAATTCTTGGATTGGCAATTTATTTCCTCTATTCCTCCATACACATGGTTAATCAAATATATTGACTCTTCAAATTGATCTATGCAAACAGATCTTTACAATGGTAGAGCCTCAGGAATGGACTTCAATGGAGCTCCACTTAGATGTATATGTTTGTCCATGCACACTTTTTTGTATGGCTGAGCAAGTAGAGTGCAAGGAACCATTGCTACCTGCACCAAATTTAGTCAACATTTTGACTACATAATTAATTTTAAAGTCCTTTGAGAAATGTGAACATGAAAGGTGTTATATGAAATCAAATTCTATTCCATTTCTGCCAGGTTTGTTTTCTAGAATGTGTAACTCATGGATCTGTAAACTAGAAATGGCTTAGGAAAGGAAATGTCTTTACCTGTATTGGCATTGGATATCTTTAGTAACTATGGTATGGGTCCAGTCCTGCCACCACTTAAGTGAAATGGCAGAACACCAATTTGCTTCAGTGATAACAGGCTTGACGTCAGTGGGAGAAAGATTGGGTCCAATGAGTGCTATTTTGTGACCCAATAGTGAATTATAAGGAACATTACTCAGGTAATCATGATCAATAGGTTAAATAAATGTAGCCTTTTTTTAATTTGGAAAATATATCAATTTTGTCCTTGATTAGAATGAGTGGATTAATTTGGAATAAATCTGTCAAATTTTGTCTCTGAATTTTCTGCAATCAGATTGGAATTATCTCAATTTTGTTATTTCAAGTTACTAACAGAGAACCAGATTCTGCCATCCTTATTCACAGTAAGCACCTTAACCCTAAATCTGCAAAGATGATGCACCTACTTAACTTTACGCACTGTGAGTTGTCCTATTAATTTCAATGGGACTACTCATGGTGCACAAAGTTAAGTATCTGCATATGTCTTTGCAGGATCCAGCCTACAGTACTACGCACTGTAAGAGGGCACAACCTGGCCCTGAAAAAATTCTGTGCATAATCTTAGTCTGTAACTTGTTCACAATGGCAAATATTTGAAATTTGAAAGTTTGATTGGCCAAAGGCCACATGCTATGTTTTTATTCCCTATTTGGTTAAGATGAATACTAAGAGTCAGCATTTCTGGTGCCAGCACTCACAAATTATGAATTAAAAATTTGTTGTGAGTGAACATTCTGCAATATTCACTTAAAATTCACTGTTTCCATTAATATTCTTGCCAGTAAACCCATTTGGTAGAATATTTACAGAAAGCAGATGCAATAAAATGAATTTTTTTAAAAATTCAAACAAAAATATCTATGATTCCTCTTCCCTGCCCTCCACCCCAGTTTGCCCCATCTCTCCTTGATTCTGTGTTGCATAATGTTATTTGGCATTAGCTTAACTAAATATTTACCTACCTCAAATAAAAGTACAACAGAGATTTTGGTACTTCTATTTTTATATGACAAATTCAGCATCATACTTCACTACCTATTTTACAAAGAAGTTAATAAACAGTGCTTTGAAAATGTACAATATTATTAAAAACAATTTGAATGGAGAATGCTGATATAATTAAGACACCCATTTGGCAACAAAGAACATTTAGAAATATAAATAAGCCATAAATTATTTCCAAGAAAATCAGTTGTAATTTAAATATCCCATATTCTGTGATCAGAAAGATGATAGTATTGGTGAAGTTAAGCATTAGACTAATTCTTTTCTTCTTTCTGCAAACCAGGCCATTTTTGTATAAGATCCATAGACAAAAATACAAACATTCCAATTACATGATGCACACATTTTAGAAGATAAAAGAATTCACATTGATTTAAACACCCAACATAAAAATAAACAGGAAAACCAGTGCTACAGCACAAGCACCAGACAGGATATATACTTAGACATTCATATCTGCTATTTAGTCTAAGAAAGATGGAATTTGCATGATCACTCTCCTTCACTTTCCAGTGATCCAATTTTCTATCCAATCCTGCATTCACTTTCCTTTGCAAACAATTTAAAATATTATGCTAAAATGCATATTTAGTATGTATCTTACCTATTTCAATATGTGTTGAAATACCACACGGCATACATCTTTGGCACAGACTGCAAACTATAATCAGCAGAACAGACCAAACCTTGAAACCATCCATATTGCTAATATACTGGCACATAAATCATGGCTTTGAAAATGCTTGGGGCAGTATTACTGTGACCTTTGAAATCTAGGTTACGTATATTTCTCTCCTTTCAAGCATGTCGCTGACACAGAGGCTAAACTGTCAGCTTATTTGAAATGCCCCCATTTTCCAGTTTGATGTTAATCATTATCAGCACTTATCTTTTACATCAGAGTGGATGTCTTTTACGACCAACGGCAAAAGAAATCTATACTACAGGATCTTTCCCTCCTGAAATCTGTAGCATTTCTAGACTATGGGAGGGTAACTTCTATTACTTGATCTTCTTCACATCTGTATTTTAAATAGAGATATCATTGTAAGATAAAAAGGGTCATTCAAAAATATTTGTAGTATGGCATACAGCTGTCTTGTGCATATACATCAGATTTTATAGAAGACTAACACAATATTACAAAATGATACTTTTTAGCTGAAATCAACATAAATACCACTTTTACAAGTTTCACGAGGCTTGAGGTGAGAAACCACTTCTCCCACCAACAACTGGCATGCATGTTCCTGTGGTTTAGGTCCCATAACCCAGGAAGTTTGTAAAACTGGTGTTTAGGTTGTTTTCCACTAAGAGTTGAGTGGGCTCTTGTAATACAGCTTGTAAAAGTGTTTGCTGGGTTTTTTCAGTTTCTGGTACCTGCATGGAGTCCAGTAGGACTGGAGCTCAGGTTTGTCAAAAGTTCCACAAGACTTTGAGCAAAGTTGATCCCATTTTAAAATCTGTCACAAAGAAAAAATCACTTCAGGCCAGATCTTGCAGAGACTTATATGAATGCTTAACTTTACTCACAAGTGTTTAACAGGACAACGCAGAACATCTCAAGTTAAATCCATGGCATTGGGGCACTAATTAGAGGTTTTGGTGTAACATTTTGCAAAGCCTTAAACCAAGATCTCTGCTCCAGCAGCAGCAAACTCATGTGGACTCTGAGGGTAGAGGAGTTTTGCCACCATTGCCAGCATCACAATTTTTGATTTGGTTCTTTTGTTAAGCCCGAGCTCCTGGAGTCAGGTGATATAGGTGAAACTCTCAGCTTTGTTTTTTTTTTGAAGAGTTAAGGCTTGTCTACACAGAGCAAAAGCCTAGAATAGCAATTGCTATTGGAAGTGGATTAACCTAAGCAGCTAGTGCAGAATAGCTACTAGAGTGGCTGCTCACATGTTCCCAGACCGCAGGACGTTCTAGTACTTCTGGGAACAGCACAGATGTAGCGTAGGAAACTGCTCTCTGTAGTAATGCTCAGTATCATCTGCTGAAGCCATTGCCTTTCACCCTGCCCTTATTAGCCATAAGATTCTGCTGACTGCTTTTTACAGAGGCTAAAAGGGGGTAAATTGAAGGAGGGCGGGTGACCAGGGGTCAAAAATTGACTGGTCAGGAGAGTCAAGCAGCTGGAAGCAGGGTTAGGATAGAGGCTGAAGGCAAAATCAGGGATGGGGGGGCGGGAGGAGATGGAGTTAAGCTGAGGGGTGAGGCACTGCCAGAGGGTGGTAGAGGGTAAAACCCTGGCACAGGGAGGGGCAGAGGGGGTAACAGTTACCCCGGTGGACTGAGACACCAGTGTTTGGACAAAAAGGGTGGGTGGGCAGAGGGGCCTTTTTACTTGATCAGAGGGTTTTTTTTGCATGGTCGCACAAACTGAGCATGATCAGTAACATCTACTGAAGCCATTGCCCTTCACCCTGCCCTTATGACCATAAGATTCTACTGACTGCTTTTTACAGGAGTTAAAAAGGGGCAAAGGGGGGAAATCGGAGGAGGGAGGTGGCCAGAGTCTGAGTAGGGGGTGAAAACTGACTGGCTGGGGGGTCAAGCAGCTGGAAGCAGGGTTAGGATAGGGGCTGAAAGCAAAATCAGGGATAGAGGGGAGGGGAAGGAGACAGAGTTAAGCCTAGGGGTGAGGCACTGCCAGAGAGTGACAAAGGGCAAAACCCCAGGCAGGGGAAGAGGGGGTAACAGTTACCACGGTGGACCGAGACACCAGTGTTTGGCCAAAAAAATAGGGTGGGGAGGAACGAAGGGTTTTTTTTAATTTCCCCTCCCATAGACTACCTCTCAGCATGGGCTTCCCAGGGCTGAGTTCTTAAAGGCACAGGCATCCAAATGCCTAGTCACTCAGTTCCTCTTTGATATAACCTACTGAGGTGCTGCAGCAGGAGACTGAATTCAGTGAAACCGGGCTTTCCCTCCATCCCCCCAAGGGGCTGTACATCCCCCCTGAATTTCCCCAACACCCCCACAGCTAGTTACAACAGTGTTACCAATTTTGTCATTGGTTGTAAATTTGAATTGAAACTGAAACATTAATACACACTTTAAAAGCATATACAATGTATGATAAAATACTTGTACCTGAAAAAGTATAATAGGTTTGAAAAGTATGAACAAAGACTAGCTTCCTCACACAGCTGTTCTTTTTTCTGACAATGTTGGCACATTCCTTTCAGCAATGTTGGCCAACCTTATAATTTAAAATTATGATTTGTAAGCAAGGTCTAAATGAGCTCTTCCCTGACAGATAATGATGAGCCAGGGTTGGGGGGAAGGCTTCAGAACCAGACTGTATTTACAGGAACTCACCTACTCTGCCTAGGTATCCAGCAGACAGAGCTGTGTTGCCCAAGTGATCAATTTTGGCTGGTGTTTTGGGAGTTTCTGTACTAATCATTTTTATTATATTATAATTAATTTTTACATAAGAATGGCCATATTGGGTCAGACAAATGGTCCATCCAGCCTAGTACTCTGTCTTCCGACAGTGGCCAATGCCAGGTGTTTCAAAGGGAATTAACAGAACAAGGCAATTATTCAGTGATCTATTCCCTGTCGTCCACTTCCAGCTTTGGGCAAACAGAGGCTCTCAGAGCATGGTGTTGCATCCCTGCCCATCCTGGCTAATAACCATTGATAGACATATCCTCCATGAACATATCTAGTTCTTTTTTGAATCCTTTTCTAGTTTTGGCCTTCACAACAAAAAGTTCCACAGGCTGACTGTATGTTGTGTGAAGAAGCATTTCCTTTTGTTTGTTTAAAACCTGCTGCCGATTAATGTCATTGAGTGACTCCTAGTACTTGTGTTATGTGAGGGAGCTTTTCACTTTCTCCACACCAGTCAAGATTTTATAGACACCCCCCCACCCCACCCCGGCCCCTTAACAGTCTTTTTTCCAAGCCGGAAAGTTCCCCAGTCTTTTTAATCTCTCCTCATATGGAAACTGTTCCATATGCCTAATAATTTTAGTTGCCCGTCTCTGTACGTACTACATGTACCCATTTTCCGAACGCCAATGTATCTTTTTTGAGATGGGCTGACAGGACTGATACAGTGTATTCAAGATGTGAGCATACCATGATTTATTATAGGTAAAAGTGGAGGAGCTTGTCCGACTGATCAGCAAAGCCAGATGCTGCAAACTTTTGTGAAAAGGTGAAGAACACCATCCTCTGGATTCATCAACAATGACAGAAAGCGTCTTACAGCCAGTATTGTCACAAGCCAATTGTAGCCGAGTTACTTACATGAGCTGGATTAGAATCCTCGAGACACAACACCAGTTATGTGAACAAACATGGCATGGGTTCAAGGCCTATACTTTCTTCTTTCACAGCGTACAGAGATACCAACCACACTACCGAAGACTGGAGGCCAAATGATTAAGTGCATTGTTCATTTAGTTAATTCCGGAAGTGGACACTGGTTGACAACCTAAGACTAGCAATGATGCTCACGATCTTCTGCAAGAAAACTCAATGGACTGAGTTAGAAGTAGCAGCTGCAACCAAATCCAGTGAAGACTAGCCTTGAAAAATCTCACCGCATTCAGAAAATGTGCATACATAGGTGAAGAATGCACCAGTGGAAATGGGTGTCAAGTATTAAGTCACTGCCTATGTTATCTTGATATCAGTGGTAGATCAGTAGATGAATTTCTAGATGTTCAGTTTATAGAGACACATCGTCTGCATCTCTGACAACCCACATCTTAGAAGAGTTAAATGCTTATCAATTGAACCCGAAACAGATGGCTGCATGTGTATTTGATGGAGCTTGCAAACTTCTCTGGAAGACATAGTAGAGTACAAGCTTTGCTCAGAGAAAAGTGTAACTCTAATCTCTCCAATACACACTGCAGAGGTCATCTACTACTAGCACTAGTACAAGACGCAGAATCTTCAAAAGGCATTTAAAAAGCTATAAATTTAATGTCTTCATTATACTCTTTTTCAGCAAGAGTTCAAAAGGACTGAATGTCTTGGAAAATATTGGAACAGAAGTTCAAATTAGTCCATCCTGTGAAAATCCACTGGCTTTCTCATGAGTGATCCTTGGCTGTTGTCTTAAAATTACTGCAGCCATTATTATTGGCTTTGGAAAGTATCTACCGAGATGGGATGGATCTAATTAGTGAGGCTGGTGGACTATGTTTTCTACTAAGTTCAGAGAACACAATCACCATTCTGTCTTGTAAGTCTACTGTTGAAACCATTTGCGTCATTATACAATGCCATCCAGGCATCTGCTACAACAGTAATAGATCTCTGTCCAGCAATGGAAGCTACACTTGGATCAATCTGAGAGATATCCATTGAAAACACACTGGAAGAAGCAAAGACTTCAGTTCAGAAGTTGACTAATTAGGACACTTATATTAACTCCTTAAATGAAGAAGACTAAGGGTACTTCTATACTACTTGCCGGATCGGTAGGTAGTGTTTGATGTATCGGGGATCGATTTATCACATCTCGTCTAGACGCGATAAATTGATCCCCGAATTGATGTCCATACTCCACCTCAGCAGGAGGAGTAAGCGGAGTTGACAGGGGATCCGCGGCAGTCAACTCGCCACCATGAGGACGGCCAAGTAAGTCAAACTAAGATACTTCGACTTCAGCTATGCAAATAGATTAACTGAAGTTGCGTATCTTAATTCGAACCCCCCCCCCCCCCGCTAGTGTAGCCCAGGCTAAGTAGTGTTTGTTAAGCCAGCTCAAAAAGTAAAGTACACTGACTCAATTCTTACATCTCTACAACTTTTGGATTCCACCAACCTCTACGTAGCTTTTACAGATGCCTGTCTTATAAAACACTGACAGTTGAGTGGAGTGAGGCACTACCACCAATGAAGCTGCCACGTGATCAGGACAGAATAGAGAATTTGAACACAGAGTGGAATATCATATGATGAATGAATGTAGATTTGATTTCAATTTCTTCTTTATCATCACTAATGGTTTGACCCAATTTTTGTGCTATGTTTCCTGGGATGAAAGAAGTAGGAATTCATCTCTTTCTACTTTCAGTCACAACAGCTACAGTTGAGTGTTCTTTTTCCTCATTGAATAGAATTTTGTGTTCTGAAAGAAGTCGCCTTCTGCCTGATCATGAACATATCATGAAGGACTGGAAGTATCTAACACATGAGAAGCCACTAAAAATGAATGCACTGCATTTGAGAAGTTAATTAACAGAGTTGTGCAAAATTACAAGAAGAAAGATGTAGATATAGTGCAGGGGTCAGCAACCTTTCAGAAGTGGTGTGCCGAGTTTTCATTTATTCACTCTAATTTAAGTTTTTGCATGACAGTAATACATTTTAATGTTTTTAG
>NC_133770.1:191486036-191541820 GCF_003597395.2 Chelonoidis abingdonii
GTTCTGCTTCTTACGTCTGCGATAATGATATAACGTACGCATATTTGTTGGGCTTCTGTTAAATTAATTAAGTGTTTCTTAAATGTTTAAGGAGCTTCATTTAAAATACTTAATTAAAAGTGCAGGCCCGCTCGACATGTTGGCAGGCCGCGGGCAGTGGAGGATGCACTGAAATCAGCTCGGTGTGCCGCCTTTCAGCCGCGTGCCATGGGTGCCTGCCCCAATATATAGGTGTTATAGTAGGTCTTGAGGATAGCCAACTTGAGATTTGTGTGAGTGATTTAAAAACAAGTCGTTAAATCATAAAGAAATAGTCATGAATATCTGTTTTTCTAGTGCTTTTACTTATTGGTGCCATACAGGCCCTACTCGTTGCCGCTAACAGTCTCACACCTCATATCCATTGGCCTCTCTTTCTTATTATTCTTGCGATACTTACCCTAAACTCAATTTCTGTGGAAACAACAGCAGTGAAATATTTTTTCTGTGCGATTTTGTTTCATTATCTACATTCTATTTCAATTTGTTCGAAGTACGCGTTCAGCTCAATTATCCTCTAATGTAATTTATGCACATTCCAGGTAGGTTTTTTTTTGCTGTAGGCTGCTTCACTTGGGCCTTCTATTTTGTCCGTTAACTCGGCTCGGAGGCCCCACCCAAACCCGATCCCTAGCGTCTGGGAGCCGTAACGTTGGGTGTCTCGGGACCTGCCCCTAACAGAGCCTCAAGCACTGACGCTCGGGGGGTGGGGGGGCGGTGGGGGGGGGGGGGAGGGGGGGGGGGTCGGGGGGGGGGGGGGGTGGGGGGGGTTTGGGGGATGGTACTCTCAACAGAGCTATTACACTTCACCGCAAAACACCACCATCATTTTTCAATAGAACTCTTTGGCCTCTCCACTAAGGTTTGTCTGAGTTCGAGACAACGCGCGGCACAGGAAGTCAGCAAAACAGAGGCTCGCTAACAGGAGGAGTTTCCAGTGGGAGTTTCAGGGGAACAGCGGTGCCTCGAGGAGACTTAAAGCAGACAGTAAACTAACAAGCAGAGAGGAAGGGCAGGCGGTTCTGCCAGCACCCAGGCCTCTGTTGGTGGCCCCTGTTGGTGGCGGTTTGAGGCTTGGACATTTGCCCAGGCACAGAGTGGAAGGGCAATGATTGAGACAGATGCAGCAGGTGAGACCACTGGGGATGACGGAATGCGGTAGCTGTGGATGTCCCTGGTCCTGGAGGCGGGCCCTGAAAAGGAGCTTTTGTTGCATGACAGTGTCGCCGATAGAGTGCTGGAAGAAAAGATAAGAGACTGGAGATGCAGGTGGAAAAACCTCTGGCTCGAGTTAGAAGGGGTTTGAAGCTAGGTTGAGGGGCGTCTGGAACCACCTGATGGCATGATAGAGCCAAGGGGAATAAGCTCAGACGAGCAGTTATGGAGGAGAGACCTACGCAAGAGATTCTGAGTGAGCTGCTGGGTTGAGCGAAAGTGGAACGGTGAAGCATGATCGACTAAGGAGAACAGGCAGAGGAAAAGATGGGCCAGCGATGGAGAAATCAGAACTTCAGGGAACAGGTTTGCTGGGTTTGGAAATGAAGTCGAGACACATCGCAGGTGCTCGCTGAGGAGAGAGGGCAGGAAAAAGAGCGAGCGGGCAGTCACTGACAGCGGAGGGGAGGAGTTTCAAGGAGTGCAACACCAAGTATAGCTCCTAGGAGGATTGCAGAGGGCGAATACGAATCGAAAGGATTTGGGCCAGCTTGGATGGGGGGATAGACCGGAGAATCACACTGTCGCCAGGAAAAGGCAAGTCTCGTGATTGCGAGCTCTCTTACTGAGAAGAATGACCGGCCTGTAACTAGATACCTGAATCGGTGAGACAGAAGGGTGTGGCTGTCTACCGGGGGCTAAGGTACAGGAATAGTGACCTAGGTGAACATAGAGATCCTAGCGGAGGCGGGCAAGAACCCGGTTGATTGTCCTTATGTGCTGGGTGCGGCCCGGCCTCCCTACCGGGCGAAGAAATGATCGGTGCTCTCATTTCGCTGGACTGTTCAAGGCTTAGTAAAGGACTATTGTTTCCACCAGAGACTGCGAGGAACCGACAGCTAAGCGCAATGCATAGCGTCTCAGGACTATGCGAACTCTGTGAAGGGTAGTCAAGCGGGCCTCTCAGGGGATTACTTCACAGGGTGGGATTCTCGCCGGGTTCCTATCTACGGGCTCGGGTAACGGCCGCGAAGGGAAAAGTTATGATGATAACAGATGGCAAGCGAGTGTGCTATAGACTGATTCCCAAACTACCCTCCCCGCCCAAATCCAGAAAAACCCAGGTGGGGCCTTCGCCCCTTTCTCCACTAGGTTAAGCCCGAAAAATAAAATAACATAATAGCTCAGAAGTTCCAGTACAAGCTCTGAAACAGTATAGCACCACCACATGATACCCGACCAGTCAGTCGCGGGAGTTCAAGAGGACTAATGTCAGACTGGGGAGATGTTCAAGGAATCGAGGATCAGGTGATCTTCAGTGGGAATTCTGCGGTTACCTACAGCGGGGCGACGAAGGAGCGGAGCAAGATTATGTATGATTACAGATGGCTCAGGCGTGGGTGCATATAAGGATGGCTAGTGGGCGTGTACGGTCATGGGAAAAGACGTTTACTGGACAGTCCAACGCTAGTTCGCTCGGGATTGCCGCTTCATTTCTAAGTAAGGAGGCGAAAAATAGACTTTCTGGATGTAGAGGCGTCGGGGACCTCATTAGAAGAGCTTTAAATTAGGATAGTTGGGGGGAGATGCAGTTGGAGTGGTTCGGGGAGATCTCCACGCCGGGAATTAATCGTGCGAGAGGGAAGAAACAAAGTTTGAGAGAGGATACCTTTGTGGATGAGAACTCTGACCCAAGGAGGATAAGCGGGTTGACACTAGACACTAACGGGTGATGCTGCGTAGTTAGAGGTCTGTGCCGACGGGAGAAAGAATGTCACTACGCCAAACTCCAAAAGTTAAACTGTCTGTACACTATTAGCGAGGAGACTATGGGTACAGTATGGCGGAACTTTGAGCTACTCGTGACAGGAAGTGAAACCGGCTTTATGGATACAGAACCTGTTGGAATCGACTTCATGACTGGAGTGAGGTATTGAAGCTTTGCTGTTAAGAAAAGACAGGGAAGGAAGGCAAAGTGGTGCGAGTAGCTTCTGTATCAATGGACTGAGTGTGAACTTAATGAAATAAGAAGTGAATGGAATGGATAAGGACGGAGTTGTTCTGGGTAAAATCACGCTGGGTAAAAAGCTACTAGGAGCCGTTCCGCTGTGAGTGCTTGGGGTGTGCTACGACCGCCAGGGGATCCTGATTTTGGATTGGATAGGCTCTTTAATGTCCTTCAATGAAGGATACAACAAAGGGGAAATGTGTATTATGGAGACTTTCAACTTCCAGATATAGACTGGCGGACGATGGCTGTGCAAGAATATGGAGGGGTCAGATTTTTGCTGGATTGTTCTAAGCGGATGGATCTTCTTCATTCCAGTAGTTGAGTCTTTACTACGACGAGGGATGCACATTTAGATTTGGTCCCCTTATGCGTGTCGCAGTTTGAGACTCGGAGAAGATCCAATAGGTAGAGTTCTGGAGACTGCAGGAAGGAATTTTCCTCCAGGGCGGATTGGCAGAGGCCCTGGAGGTTTTTCGCCTTCCTCTGCAGCGTGGGGCATGGGTCGCTTGCTGGTGGATTCTCTGCAGCTTGAGGTCTTCAAATCACAATTTTGAGGATTTCAATAACTCAGTCATGGGTTAGGGGTTGTTATAAATGTGTATGGGTAGGGTTCTGTGGCCTGCCTTGTGCAGGAGGTCAGACTAGATGATCATATTGGTCCCTTCTGACCTATGAGTCTATGAGATCCTCAGTAGCAACAGTTATAATTATCCTATATCATGTTTTATAGAGATGATGAGCACTTTACCAACTGCAGGCTCAGTTATGACTCTAAAGCTTGAGCAATGGTGTTAGGGTTACCAGATGTCCCAATTTTATAGGGACAGTTCCCATTTTTGGATCTTTTTCTTGTATAGGCTCCTATACTCCCCACTCCCTGTCCTGATTTTTCACATTTGCTGTCTGGTCACCCTAAATGGTGTGGAGGAAGAAAAGGTGGTGCATCTTCATGCAATGGTGGTAGGATCGGTGTTTGTTCTGGTGGAAGACAGGGGAAGCCCTGAGGCCACCAGGAGCACTGGGGAATGAGGGTTGCCCTCACCAGTACAGAATAAACGTAGCAACACACATGCCACACAGTGCATGGCTCTTCTGGGGTGTTCACTATAACTGGCAGTGCCTTCTACCCCTACCCGCTTGCCATCAGGGAATTCAGGCAGCAGCAACATTATGGTTTCCACATGCATGGGAGTGGGGGCGGGGGAGGGGAAGGACTTTTGGGCCCTCTTCTCACCTCCACTACCACTAATGCCTCTGTGTGATGGCAGCCATATTTTTACCCTACAATAAATAGATAAGAACAGCTTCTGCCAGGAAAAATTTCAGGTGATCATAGATGGTCCTCAATAAGGGAAATAGGAAATCCAAAATACTTGTGTCTCCTTTCTATCCAGCCCCCAGAGAATAAAATGTAGCTGCATGGAGACAAACCCATCTGACTCATCTTTACCCTACAGACTTCAAAATCTGTTTCTGAACAAGTCCTTTCGTCTCCAATGAGATATTATCCCAGGAGCTTGCTGGAATCTACGCTTCCTTTGATCAGAAACCTTTCTCAGTCAAGGCAACAGGACAAGTGCATTGCTGCCTGTGCCTGCCTGCTGAGTTGATGAACTGTAATGGTCAGAGATTGCACCAGCATAGAAGTTTATTGAAGAGGAACCTAAGGAAATTAAGAGTTTAAATTATCCTCCACATGTCCCATATCCCACTACAAGGAATCCAGGCAGGGTTGTTTGGAAACTGAACACTTTATGCTTCCATCCCACATCACTGTCAAGTTTTAGCAAATTAGGACAAGTCAGCACATAAAAACAACCATATGTATCAGTAACTGCTAATGGTAACAATTCACTACCTCTCCTGCTACAGGTAGCACATTCCTACAGACAGCAGTTTCTTACACTATAGGGTGTGTGAAACTCCCATCTGTAGGAATTAGCTACATCAGATAGCAGTTTTTAGCAAAGTACGACAAGTCAGCAAATAAGAACAACCTTATGTTCTTGGTGGTGATGGGGAAATTTAACTACCCAGACATCTGTTGGGAAAATAATACAGCAGGGCACAGACTATCCGACAAATTCTTGGAACATATTGAAGACAATTTTTTATTTCAGAAGGTGGAGAAAACTATTAGAGGAGAGGCTGTTCTAGATTTGATTTTGACAAATAGGGAGGAACTGGTTAAGAATTTGAAAGTGGAAGGCAGCTTTGGTGGAAGTGATCATGAAATGATAGAGTTCATGATTCTAAGGACTGATAGGAGGGAGAACAACAAAATAAAGATAATGGATTTCAAGAAGACAGACTGTAGCAAACTCAGGGAGCTGGTAGGTAAGATTCCATGGGAAGTAAATCTAAGGGGAAAAATACTTGAAGACAGTTGGCAGTTTTTCAAAGAGACATTATTAAGGGTGCAAGAGCAAACTATCCCCCTGTGGAGGAAAGATAGGAAGTATGGCAAGAGACCACCCTGGCTTAACCAGGAGATCTTCAATGATCTAAAACTCAAAAAAGAGTACTACAAAAAGTGCAAACTAAGTCAAATTACAAAGGATGAATATAAATAAATAACACGTATGAAAGGACAAAATTAGAAAGATCAAGGCACAAAATGAGATTGAACTAGCTTGAGACATAAAGGGTAACAAGAAAACATTCTACAAATACATTAGAAGGAAGAGGAAGACTAAGGACAGGGTAGGCCCATTATTCAAGGGGGGGGGGACGGAGGGGAACAATAACCAAAAATGTGGAAATGGAAGCAGTGCTTAATGACTTCTTTGTTTCAGTCTTCCCCAAGAAGGTTGGTGGTGACTGGACATCTAACATAGTGAATGCCAATGAATATGAGGTAGTATTAGAGGCAAAAACAGGAAAAGAAGTTAAAAATTACTTAGACAAATTAGATGTCTTCAAGTCACCTGATGAAATGCCTCCTCAAGTACTCAAGGAGCTGACTGAGGAGACATCTGAGCCATTAGCAATTATCTTTGAAAAGTCATGGAAGACAGGAGAGATTCCAGAAGATTGGAAAAGGACAATTATAGTGCCAAGCTATAAAAAGGGAAATAAGGAAAACCTGGGGAATTACAGATCAGTCAGCTTAACTTGTGTACCCAGAAAGATAACGGAGCAAATAGTTAAGCAATTAGTTTGCAAACATCTAGAAGAAAATAAGGTGATAAGTAAGCATGGATTTGTGAAGAACAAATCGTGTCAAACAAGCTGATAACATTCAATTATAGGGTAACAAGCCTTGTGGATGGGGGGAAGTGGTCGAGGTGGTATATCTTGACTTTAGTAATGTTTTTGATACTGTGTCGCAAGACCTTCTCATAAACACACTAGGGAAATGCAACCTAGATGGAGCTACAATAAGATGGGTGCAAAACTGGTTGGAAAACCGTTCCCAGAGAGTAGTTATCAGTGGTCCACAGACATGTTAGACAGGCATAATGAGTGGGGTCCTGAAGGGATTAGTTCTGGATACGTTTCTTTTCAATATCTTCAACGATTTAGACAATGGCTTAGAGAGTACACTTATAAAGTTTGTGGATGATACCAAGCTGGGAGGGGTTGCAAGTGCTTTGGAGGATAGGGTTAAAATTCAAAAAGATCTTGGCAAACTGGAGAAATGGTTTGAAGTACATAGGATGAAAGTCAATAAGGACAAATGCAAAGTACTCCATTTAAGAAGGAACAAACAGCTGCATGCATACAAAATAGGAAATGCCTTCCTGGAATACTGCGGAAAGGGATCTGGGGGTCATAGTGGCTCAGAAGAAAAATATGAGTCAACAGTGTAACGCTGCTGCAAAAAAAGGGAACATAATTCTGGGATGTATTTGCAGGAGTGTTGTAAGCAAGACAGGAGAAGTAATTGTTCTGCTCTATTCTGTGCTAATTAGGCCGCAACTGGAGTGTTGTGTCCAGTTCTGGGGACCACATTTCACGAAAGATGTGGACAAACTGGAAAAAATCCAGAGAAGAGCAACAAACGTGATTAAAGGTCTAGAAAACATGACCTATGAGGGAAGACAGAAACATGATAACCGTTTTCAAGTACATAAAATGTTGTTACAAGGAAGAGGGAGAATTGTTCTCCTTAATCTCTGAGGATAGAACAAGAAGCAAAGGGCTTAAATTGAAACAAGAGAGGTTTAGGTTGGACATTAGGAAAAACTTCCTAACTGTCCAGGTGGCTAAGCCCTGGAAAGAAGTCCCTAGGGAAGGGAATTTCCATCAATGGAGGTTTTTAAGAGCTGGTTGGACATCATGTGTCAGGAATGGTCTAGATAAGACTTAGACCTGCCATGAGTGCAGGGGACAAACTGCTATCTAGGCACTTGCTATATGAGGTAGCAGTTTTTTACATTAGTAGTTGCTTACACCCCATTGCATACCGTAACTGTTACAGGAACCACAGGGCCAGGCCTGCCGACTGGGGAGCAGCTGGTGATCCGGGCCTGGCTTCCGCAGGCTCGGGGGCTCCCGGACTGTGCCGCACCCAGCCTCGGGGCCCACCGCTGCAGAGCGCCGGGCTGTCAGCAGAGCCCCGCCCGGCCCCTCGCTCCCCGCCCGGCCTGCTGCTCGGCGCCATGGCACCTGGCGGTCCCCCGGACCCCGCTGCCTGCGGGCGGCCAGCGCCTGCTCCCGCCCCGCTCCGCGCAGCGGCTCCGGCCGGCCCGCGCGGCTGCCCGGCTCCTGGTGCGCTCGGGCGGTTCGTGGAGGCAGCTGGGTGCAGGCGGCCGCCGCCTTCCCTGCTGGACCCGGCCAGCGGCGCCGAGCTGGGCAGGTGGCGGACTGCGGCGTGGCCGAGCCCGGGCCGCCGTGAGAGCCGCATGGGAGGCCGGACCCGGCTGGGCGCGCCCCCGCCAAGGTGAGAGCCCGGGGAGGCGAGGGGGGCGGGGCCCGCCTGGCCAGGAGGACGAGCCAGCCCATGTAGCAAGGATCCTAGGGGGTCTCAGGGGCAGGGGGTTCCTGCTGCAGCCGGGCCCCCTGGGCGAGCGGGCACGGCAGGGCCTCGGCAGAGTGTGATTTGCGCTCAGGGGCGCCCAGAGCAGCCGCGTCTGAGGCTGGACTCTGCAGTAGAACTAGGCCGGCTGTCCCTGTAGGCAGAGCCTCGTGCAGCGTTGGGGCCTGCCTGGAAATGCTGCATGGAGGGACTGCGCTCAAATAAAGAGCTACAGCGGCCTTGATTCAGCTGCCTCTGTTCTTGTGGTGGTGTATTTAATCCGTACTTCGCCTAGCAGCGCTGTGGGGCTGGGACTGGTGCTTGCAGCAGCACGCGGGCCAGGGAGTTCTGACAGGCCTCTATGTACTGCCTCTTATAGTCTGTCAATATGAAATACAGAAGGAGGGTTAGTGGAGGCTGTTAGTAGGTGTGCTTTAATTAAAAACGGGCTTGAAGGCACAGGTCACCTTACACATACTTAGAACAGTGGTTCTCAACCAGGAGTAAAGGTACACATCTGGGCTAAGCATAACTCATCTAGTTATTTGCCTAGGAAGTCAGTACAGATTAAATTTCATACAATGACTTGTTATACAGATCTATATATTATACACTGAAGTGTAAGTACAATATTTATTTCTAATAGCTTTATTTTATACTATATGGTAAAAATTAGAAGTGAGCAATTTTTTCAGTTAAGTGTGCTGTGACATTGTATTTTATTAGGCTGGCAAGCGATTAAAAACTAATTGCGATTAATTGTGCAATAAAAATAATCACAATTTATTGTGCAACTAACACATGTTTTAACAATTATAGATCCATTTAAATATTTTTGGATGTTTTCTACATTTTTCAAATATATGATTTCAGTCAACACAGAAACAAAGATGTACAGTGCTCACTAATATTTCTTTTTTATTACAAATATTTGCACTCTAAACAATCAAAAGAAAATATATTTATCATTCATCCAACACAAGTACTTAGTGCAGTTCTCTTTTTGATGACCAGTTGAACTTAGAAATGTAGGATTATGTACAAAAAATAACTGCAATCAAAACCAAAACTATGTAAAACTTTAGACCCTACAAGTCCACTCAGTCCTATTTCATGTTCAGCCAATTGCTTGGACAAACAAGTTTGTTTACATTTGCAAGAGCTAATGCTGCCCACTTCTTGTTTACAATGTCACCTGAAAGTGAGAACAGGCATTCGTATGGCACTGTTGTAACCAGCATTGCAAGATATTTACGTTCCAGATGTGCTAAAGATTCATATGTCCCTTCATGTTCAACCACCATTCCAGAGGACTTGCGTCCATGTTGATGATGAGTTCTGCTAGATAACAATCCAAAGCAGGGCTGACTGATCCATGTTCATTTTCATCGTCTTAGTCATGCCACCAGCAGAAGGTTGAGTCTCTTTTTTGGTGGTTCAGTTTCTGTAGTTTCCACATCGGAGTGTTGCTCTTTTAAGATTCTGAAAGCATGCTCCACACCTAGTTCCTCTCAGATTTTGGAAGGCACTTCAGATTCTTAAACCTCCAGTCGAGTGCTATAGCTATCTTTAGAAATCTCACATTGGTCCCTTCTTCGTGTTTTGTGAAATCTGCTGCAAAAATATTCTTAAAATGAACAACATGTGCTGGGTCATCATCCAAGACTACTATAACATGAAATGTAGGGCAGAATGCAGGTGAAACAGAGTCGGAGACATACAATTCCCCCCCGAGGAGTTCAGTCACAAATTTAATTAAACCATTATTTTTTTAAACGAGCATCATCAGCATGGAAGTATGTCCTCTGGAATAGTGGCTGAGGCATGAAGAGATATACAAATGTTTAGCATATCTGGCACGTAAATACCTTGCAATGCTAGCTACAAAAGTCCCATGCCAACTCCTGTTGTCACTTTGTGGTGACATTGTAAATAAGAAGTGGACAGCATTATCTCCCATAAACGTAAAGAAACTTGTTTGTCTTAGCAACTAGCTGCACAAAAAATAGATCTGAGTGGACTTGTAGGGTCTAAAGTTTTACCTTGTTTTGGGTTTGAATGCAGTTATATAACAAAAACAATCCCTACATTTGTAAGTTCACTTTCGAGTAAAGAGATTGCACTACTTGTATGAGGTGAATTGAAAAATACTATTTCTTTTATCATTTTTACAGTGCAAATATTTGTAATCAAAAATATAAAGTGAGCACTGTACACTTCGTATTCTGTGTTGTGACTGAAATCAATATATTTGAAAATGTAGAAAAACATCCAAAAATATTTAATAAATTTCAAATGGTATTCTATTGTTTAATAGTGCAATTAAAACTGTGATTAATCACAATTAATTTTTTGAGTTAATTACGTGAGTTAACTGCAATTAATCAGCCCTAATTTTTATATCTGATTTTGTAATGTAAGTAAGTAGTTTTTAAGTGAACTGAAACTTGGGGTACACAAGACAAATCAGACTTCTGAAGAGGTACAGTAGTCTGGAAAGACTGAGAGCCACTGCTTTAGAAAAAATGATTTTTTTTTTTTTAAAAGCATGTTCTACTATTTTCATTAACTGTTTTCTAAGCAAGTAGTTCTTTACCTACATCTAAAGCATGTGAAACTGGATGCCTCAAGAAATTGAGGCCAAGGGCTTATTAGTTTCAAAAGAGGTAGACCTGTACACAGTGGGGAGAATATATATATATATATACACATACACACACACACACACATAAACATTCATGCCTGAGGATATAATCTACCAATTAACTTGAGGAAGAAACTTCCATTCTGGAAAGATTTTCCTCTGAAGCACCTGGTGCTGTCAGAGACAAGTTACTGGCATCACTAGTCCTCCAATACAATTTTGAATTCATGTCATCCTTGCTCAGTTACCTTTTTTCTGTTTGAACAGCACACATTCGCTTATACGTAAAGTATGAAGTTAATTCAGTATAGTAACATTTTTATCTATGTTTAAAACAATGGCAGCTTTGCTAAAATATTTTTTTTCCTTGCCCAGGAGAGAAGTGCGTTGCTTCGCAAATGGTATAGTTTGATGATGGAGAATAAAGATGACCTTGCTAAGATAATAACAGCAGAGAATGTGAGTTTTACATGTAAAAATGTACTGATTTCAGCATCTTTCAGGCCTCTTTGCCAGCAAAGGACCCCTTTGACAACAAAGGATCTTATCCTGAGTGGTAGTATGCACCCACAACTCCCAGTCCTCAAGCAAGAAAGATACATTAGCTATAGAATTTACCATGTAGGGCCTGATTTAAAAAGCCTGTTGAAGTAATGGAAAGATTCCTATAAATCCTTAGCCCAGACTCTGTCCGAAATATATGTAACCTGGAATCAAAGTGCCATTTGCGGTGCCTAGCACAATGATGAGGGCTCCTAAGTGCCATGGTTATATACCTCTTCCTCGATATAACGCTGTCCTCGGGAGCCAAAAAATCTTACTGCGTTACAAGTGAACCCGCGTTATATTGAACTTGCTTTGATCCACCAGAGTGCGCAGTCCGCCCCCACCCCCCGGAGCACTGCTTTACTGCATTATATCCAAATTCGTGTTCTATCGGGTGGCATTGTATCGAGGTACAGGTATACAAATAATAATAAGAGTAAAAATAATGACCTACATGACTTTCTTCAATCACTTTGGTCTATTTGAAGTATTTCTGCATTGTGATTTAATCATAGGGGAAGCCTCTGAAAGAGGCACAAGGTGAAGTTCTTTATTCTGCCTCCTTCCTGGAATGGTTTGCAGAAGAAGCTCGTCGCATTTATGGTGACATCATTCCACCTTCTGTGAAAGATAGAAGGCTCTTGGTGCTGAAACAGGCTGTTGGAGTGACAGCCATTATCACCCCTGTAAGTGCAGCTGGATCTGTCAGACTGATTAAGGATTAATTTAGGGCTTTCGGCTCAGCTCTGAGAATGGGGGAAGCAGAGACCGCCACTGCCCAGGAGAAACCCCCACTGAATCTCCTTCCCTCCACAAAAAAGAAGGGCCTTTTTCTGCTCCCAACTCATTTGTTCTGGCTGTGCTATGCATCCCTGCATGGCCACGTAGGACAGAGCACAGGCTCTGGATAAGATATGAGAAAGTTACAGCACTGGTCTGGATGTGTTTCTTCATTGAGTTACGTATCATGAGACAAATAATGGCTTCTTCATACTGAAAATACATGTCATGTTTTTGGTTTTCATGTTCCTAGGGGTACGCATTTGTTTCCTCATGTCTTTTTTTCTCCACTTCTCTTAGCAGTAGGTGCCTCCCAAAAGATTGACGTTTTTGAGTTAGTATAGACAGTACCAGTTTCTCACTGATATAGAAATCTCTCTGCCATTTAATTACTAGAATTTTTAGAGCATAAAATAATTGGTAGTGGCATTATATACACGGTCTTTTATAAAGGCTACGTCTTCACCCCTTTTCAGTTTTTGAAAAGTGTTTAATTGAGAAAGTAAAGCAAACTCTCATTCTTATGTAAGGTTTGTTTTGATTCTTGCTAGAAGTTGCAAAAATAGCCAGTTATTTGGGAATAGAGGGAAGTATGCAGCGTTACTGATTTTTGATTGTATATTTCTCTCTCCACCTAGTGGAATTTCCCCAGCGCTATGATTACACGAAAAGTTGGTGCAGCTCTGGCAGCAGGCTGTACTGTGGTGGTGAAGCCTGCAGAAGACACACCATTATCAGCATTAGCACTTGCTGAGGTGAGCTTTTGCGCTGGTATTACACTGGCAATGGACTGTAGCAATCTGTAAACAGGAAGTGAAGTGGCATTCAACCATAACTCTTGGCCACAATCTCACACAGAGAGAGTACAACTTTATTCTGTTAAGCAGGTGGTTTAGATTTAATAGTTACCTTTAAAATAAATAAAAACATTGGAATATATTATGGGCATAGTACAAGTATCTTCCAGCATTGGCCTAGCTTTGCAAAAGACAGGTTTAACTTTGAATATCTTTGCTTTACTTGATGTCGGCAACAGCCTATTTGTGTGTAAATAGCAATGCCAACATGTAATGTTTATGGGGCCCAATACTGGGAGGTGCTGAGCACCCTCAGCTCTCATTGACTCAGTGCTTATGTCTTCAGAGCAAATTTACAAATACATGTATGAATATAAAAATATTACCTAACTGATCCATATACAAAGTATATAATTTTGTAACTGCATATTCACTGTTTCTCATTGCAGCTTGCAAACCAGGCTGGAATTCCAGCAGGAGTATATAATGTTGTCCCTTGTTCCCAAAAACAAACCCCAGCTGTGGGGGAGGCTCTGTGCACTGATCCTTTGGTAGCAAAAATATCTTTTACTGGCTCCACTGCTACAGGAAAGGTACATGACAAGACAGTGAATGTTTGAAGGGTTTTTATTGAAAAGCAAGGGGAAATGTTTTGAGGAGAGAAATGTGTATATAGAACATTTTTCCTTTGGGGTGGTTCTTCCTCACACTGCAACAAACTCTTTTCCCTTCTGGCTGTTGAGGGCTTCATGCAAATCCCTGATCCTGTTAAGTACTTTTCCTTGAATTGTGGTCCATTTAATCTGGTATCTGTTGGCTTTTTAGAGCAGTGGTAATGTGCATCATTGCAGTTTGTAACATGATGAAGAGCAGTTACTCAGGAAAGTTCAGCTCCAGAAACTGCTGTTTCAGGTTATATGATGACTTGACTCTAATGGGAACGTTAGAATGTGCTGCTCAGTAATAAAGTGTATTACTGAAAGAGGGGAGGGGTTAATGAGGTGAAACCTTTACTTAAGGCTAGATTCTACTCCCTTTACTCTGCAAGTAGTCTCATGGAAATCAGTAGGACTATTTGAGGATTAAGATACTAGTGTGTGGGTTAACATGGGTTAAGATTCCCCTTAACAAGGAAGGGGCATTTTCTAAAATGGTCTGAGGAGGAATGGGATGACAGCGAGAAGAGGAAAATTTTAAACTGGATATTAGGAGAAAAATCTTAACAGCAAGTTTTATTAAACTGTGGAATGATCTTGCAAGGGAAAGTAGAAGAAGCTCTTCCTTGAGTTCTAGTTAAATAAAGGCTGGACAAAGTAATTGGATGAAATCTTAGCTCTATTAATGTCAATGGGAGTTTTTCCACTGGAGACTTCAATGTAGGATGGGATTGCCTGCTTTGGCAAGGGAATGGAAAAGAGGGACTATTGGCTCTGTGGTGAGCTTGTAAGTTCATTATGGGAGGTCACCCCCCACCAGAGTTAGTTCCCCCTGCCTCTAAATTCTGATTCATTAGTGAACTGATTACTTACACACTTATCCTGTTTGGTGTCTGCTGCATACGTGTAGGTACTGCTGCATCATGCTGCTGGCACCGTAAAGCGGGTTTCCATGGAGCTCGGGGGACATGCTCCATTTATAGTGTTTGACAGCGCTGATGTGGACCGAGCTGTTGCAGGAGCTCTGGCTTCTAAATACAGAAACTCGGGGCAGGTGAGAGAATTTTTTTTTTTACCTTGCCTATTTCACCTTTTGGAGCATGAAAGAGCCATATTTTTTGTGATTAAGCTATTTTTGCCTAACTTTATTTGCTTGTAAAGGAAAGCTGCTGGATTTACAGCCCTAGACATCAAAGTCCTCTATCCACTGAACAGATAAAGCACAGATAGCGGCATTATCATGGCAACGCAGATCAGTCATTACCTATAGTAATGAGAAGATGAGTCTACAATGCCAGTTTAGTGGCCTATGTGCTGAAACTGCCAACAAGGGTATCAGTTGCAGATGATTTTGTCATATGGACATTTCATAGGCAGTAAACCCACATGAATTCCTGAAGAGTGGGAACAGAGTTAAGACAACTCTCAGGCCATTAAAGTAGACACTACAAAGTGTATTTAGCTCTGTTTTAAATTAGTAGCTCATAGGTTTTAGGCAACCAAACCTGTTTGTAAGGATGTGCACCTAATCCTGTATTCCTTGTGCCCCTAGGATGCCCAGTGGAGTTAGTGGTGTGCAAGCAACGCAGGAGACGTCATTTTCAGTAGTGACACGTCCCCATATCCCTTTTCCTGGAGCCAGTAACTTCTCTGTCCCCTATCTTAATGACAAACCTGAAATCCAGCCTCTGTTCTGGCACCAGCTGCCCCTTGTTCAGTTGTGTGTAATCAAACTTGCATTGGAACTGAGGGCTGTTCAAAACCCCTTTCCCAGAGGATTGAACTGTGTTGTAGCTTAAAATACAGATAATTGAATAAGGTACATGCAGGCCCAAGACAGAGGCTTCAGTGGCAGCCACTAGCCTGAATACCAGTCACAAGTCTCGAGTGCCAATGGTTAGGAACCACGCTTGTAACCAAGTCAGGTCCCATACCTGAGTTAGACATATACAAAATGGAAATGAGGGAAGGATGAGCAATAGCACATGGTGAAAGTGTTTAACCAGATGGAAAAGTTTTTAAAATCAAGTTCACTATCCTTAACCATTCAGTATCTGTGCATATGTATTCTGGGTTAGTTTATAAATGGTACAAACAGTTTAAGATAAAGAGGTGGAAATAATTCCTCCTTTAGGTGTCAAGATTCAGTGTTTCTCCCCAGACACAGTTGCTATCATTAGCACCTAAAACAGAGCAGGGACAGCTCACTAAATTGGTTTAGAGCCAATCCTGGGGTCATCTTAGTCAAGCGGGAAAAAAACAACCAACCCCTCCCTCGTTCTGCACTCTCTACATTGCTTTAAGTGTTAATTATATTGGCAGCATCTCGGGAAAAACAGTGAATGGTGTTGTGTGCCCAGGTTGAGTTTGCAAGGCTGGCAGTTCAAAAACGCTTCTCTGCTTATATATGGAGCACATTTGATTATGAAAATAGTTTAGAGACAAACAAATATGGCAAAAATCTATCTGCCATTTTTAGAGTTACTTTTCAGAGTAGTTGGCACTTACATTGGAGTTCAGTGCGCTTGGCACCATTAAAGACAGTAGTTGTTTTGAGGTGCACACTGCCTAGAAGATGTGGAGAAGGCACATGACTGGTGTGGGTTAGTAGTCATTGACCTTGCAGAAGAAGCAAGTTTTAGGTGAATTTTGAAAGGGGCCTGATTAGCATGAAATAATTTCACTAGTCAAAGTGAGGGGACAGCATGAGAGAAAATGCAAAGACTAACCTGGGAGAAGGAAATGAGTAAAGTAATGAGGCTGGAATCCTTGTTAGACAAAAAGTGGTGAATGGGGACATGACAGCATGAAACAAGAATCGAGATATGAAACAAGACAGAGCCATGTAGGATCTTATATGCAAGGGTAAGGAATTTAGACTTGATGTAGAAAGTTACCAAAGGGATTCAAAGGGGGATAATGCAGTCTGACCTGCAAAGGAACATTATTTTAGCAGTTATGTGTTGGAGAACATCAAGTAAGAGGTTGTAGTAATTAAGGTAGCAGGAGAGGAGGGTGTGGACAGAACAAAGGGTCAGAGTGAACAGGTGTTCTTCCCCCCAACCTACAAATCCAACTTGTAAAATGCAGACTCTCCTTCATGTGGGATTTGGCTATCTTAACAAAGACAACAATAATAAGATAACAGAAATGTCAGCTCCTATCTTGGCTTAGATGTGGAGTCTGCTACTTAACCCACATCCTGTATCCTTTGATTAGAGAATAACTCCCACTGCACCTCCCTGGTATCCTGGTAGATACATGTATCAGAGAATCAGCAGTACTCACTTAACCTTTTCCTAGCAGGATCCACGCTTGCTAACAGGGTGGGGTGTTTCAGGGAAACACTTCAAGTTTGTTATTGTTTGATTTTCAGAGTGTTGTAATGAGAGAAGGACAAACCTTGGTAACAGCCTATATGGGTAAAGAGAAGGCATGGAAGGAATTGTAATGATAATCAGTTACTGTGCTGTAAAAAGTGGAAAAAGCACTAAGCTTTGTTTTTTGTTTTCAGACATGTGTTTGCACAAACCGTTTTTTGGTGCAAAAAGGGATCCACGATGCATTTGTGGAAAAATTTGCCAAAGCTATTGAAAGAGAGCTACGTGTAGGAAATGGATTTGATGAAGGAACTACCCAGGGGCCATTAATTAATGAAAAAGCAGTGGGAAAGGTATGTGTATATGTGTGTATACGTATGCTGATTTCACTTTTGAAATTGTAATTTATATTTTTAGGAAGTATTAAACACATTGTATACTCAGTTTTGTCTAATATCTGTTTTGTAAGACTACCACTGCCACTGTACCTGGAATGGTCCCTTACAAGATATGCTATTTACTTACGCTAAACAATCTGTTCCACCTTGCATTTTGCTCTGTTGCTGAGAGCACCTTTCCCAGATCTCAAGAAGAGCTTTGTAACAAAAGATATTACCTCTCCCACCTTGTCTCTCTGTATTTGCAGAAAGTATTCTCTCCTCAAAGTCCACAATGATATGAACAGGAGTAATTACAGCCATAATTGCCTTTTTAAACTAGGAAAAGAAAAGGGAATAATCTGCCATGAGCAAACCTTTCTTCCTAATTATATTCTGATTGGTATTTTTCTGGAGAACATTTGCAAAAGCTTAATAGACTGTGGGAGTTGTATTGGGTGTATTCATGTCTCTAGGTAGCATGACGAAGTTTTTGTTTTGAACAGTCTGTTTTTGTGTATAAAAACAAAGCAGAAAAACAAATTTAGGCTCAAATTAAGGCTAAAACTATTGGGGGCTCTGAATGTGGAGGGACTTTTAATTTTGTTCTGCATTTGTACTAGGTATTTTCCTAAAGAAAGGTGCATTCTCATTTATATAAGTAGTTGAAGAATCTGAATAAATGTATGTTAAGTGGCATTGAGGAGGAGTGGCATTGCATTTATTTATTAGATGATGATTTGTTATTCCTAATTTGTGTGAAGGTGCTTCAGCCCACTAGGTGCCTATCAGCATCTTTAGGTGCCTAAATGTCTTTGAAAATCTGGCCCCATCTCCTTCAAATTTTTAGAATTAGTAGAGTTCATCTTCTCCCATATGGTTTTTTTTTGTCTTATTGTTCATAGACTGGAAGAGGAACACAAGCTTTCCAATTTTTTCAACTCCCAGTTGGTTTCTTAATTTGGATGAACTAATCCAAAGGAAGAAAATATATTCTCTGCCCCAGCTGGCTAAACTGAATCCAAAAGTAAAATAAAGGAAAAAGACTTTCTGTATAACAGCAACTGAAAGTACTTGTATTAGGAAAAATGTCAATACACCATTCACTCTGTTGTAAAGATTGAAATAATATAGCTATTTAATGCACCATATGACATTGACATATTTATAAAGCTTGAATTGACCCCAATTCTGTTTACATTTTAAAAAGTAGTACTCTTTAACTTATAAAAATTTGCAGATGACTCACTCATATAAAGTAGGTTTTTTTAATTCATCTTTTTAAATGATTTGAATAGATTGTAGTAAGTTTAGGCCTTACCGTAGGTTACCATAAATCAAATTGAATTTTAAGGTCTTGTTTTTAAAAATAAAAATCTGATTTAAATTTTTAAAAAATCCATTTTTTAAAAAGAAATCATCTGTTTTTATCCACCCTGGCTGGTGTTCATAGAAGTTTGTTTAAAGTGTGTTCTGTCCATGTCAGAGTATAGATGGAGATATGGTCTCTCCACTCCTATCTTGAAGACTTGCTATTGTGGGCTAGTCTACACTGGCAGTGCTTTAACGTGGCTTGTGTAGTCATGGCAGAGCTTCCCAGCGCTCTAAAAAAACCATCTCCATGAGGGGCGCAGCTCCCAGCGCTGGAGCACTATCTGCACTGGCGCTTTTCACACCCTTGAGTGAGGAAGTTGCAGTGCCATAAATTGCTATTGTAGACAAGCCCTGAGACAGGATAGTTTTCTTCTGTCAATAGGTAAGCACTACATGGTCCTTTGTATCTCTCTCTGACGACGCTGACCATGAATGTGTGGCCCTGAACCTGCAAAGATTTACACGTGTGCTTAACATTATATGCTGCCATTATTTCCCTTCACTTCAGCAGGACTAATAAACCTCCGTTAAGTTAAGCATGTGTGTAAATCTTTACTGAATTGCAGTCCTGCATTGCAAGTGATCCTGGTGTGTAAATCTAAAATTCAGGTTAAGTTCAGGAAGAGAGATGAAAATTCAGCAAAAAGGGAAGTTTTAAGCAGTGCCTCAGTCCTCTAAATAAGGTGTAGCATAAACTCCTTTTGTCTAATGCCCTGTTTAATTTTGGGGAGTCTTGTGTATTCAAGAAAAAGTAGAGCAAACCTTTACCCTAAATGCTAGCTTGAGTATCTCTCATTTTGCTCATCTCAGGTGGAGAGACACATTAGCGATGCGGTTTCTCAAGGAGCATCCATTGTGACAGGAGGGAAACGACACAGCTTTGGAAAGAATTTCTTTGAGCCTACTCTGCTCAGCAATGTCACAACAAACATGCTTTGCATGCAAGAAGAGACATTTGGTCCCTTAGCACCAGTTATCAAGTAAGATAATCCATTCTTCAGATTAACACAGAGAGAGTTTAGTAAACTTCAAAAAAAGTATTTATTTCATGTGAATAATTATACAATCTGCATTATTATTATACAGATTTTATTTAGGTCTTTTAGGCTTCTGGTGAGATTAACTCACTCTCTTTCTCTCTCTGATTTTATTTTTTTGTAAAATGGCACCTGCAGTTTAACGAAGGAGGATAACAGTAAAGACCATCAATTTTCATGCTGCTTTAAGGGACTTGAGAGCTTTTGCATTTTGTCACATGACCTAATAGTTCTATGTTTCTCTGATCCAAAGTACACTTGGGACAATTTTCCCTGTCTTGCAGTCTTTTTCTCTGAGGTCTTTCTCCCACGGGCGCCCCCCACCCCCCCCAGTATGATTGAACCTGGTAGGACTCAGTAGGGGGGAGATTTAATAATCTCTCTCAATAGTGAAGTCTTGTCTAGACAAGGAGGTGAATGGCGTGTTTAAACCACATTAGTTGATAAGTATTAACACATTTTAAAATTTCATGTAACTCAAGAGAAATGGCAAAAGCACCCTGGCTTGAGACTGAAAATTAAATAATAAACACTAGAAGTATACCAAGGAGAACAAACCTACATTCACTTTGTTCCATTGGCAGTAAGGTGGCTTCTCAGGGTTTGGCTACACTTGCAGGTATGCAGTGCTGGGAGTTACAGCTCTCTTTGTACAGCTGTGTAGGGAAAGCGCTGCAGTGTGGCAACACTGACAGGTACCAGCGCTGCAGTGTGGCCACATTTGCAGCATTTGCAGCGCTGTTGGGAGTGGTGCATTATGGGCAGCTATCCCACAGAGCACCTCGTCCCATTTTGGCGCCGTGGGTTGTGGAAAGGGGGCGGAGGGTGCGGGTCATTCTGCTTCCTGTCCTACACACCCATGCATGCATCGCTTCAACTATCCCCAGTAATCTCTTGTTTTTCCGTCCACGTTGCACGCCAATTTGACTCTCTCACGATTTCTTGTGCAAGCGTGATTCTGTGGGAAATGGAGCCCCGAAACTGCTTGAGGAGTATGCTATGAGTCTCACCAGCACATCATGTTGGCATTGAGCTTTCCTTAAGATCCAAAGTGATGAGGAGTACAACGATGGAATAGCAAGTCGCCTGACCGTAATACACTAAAGTGCTTCTGGCATTCAGAATGCTCAGACCGTGGAACGCCGCTTTTGGGCTCGGGAACAAGCACTGAGTGTGGGATCACATTGTAGGAATCTGGGATGACGAGCACAGTGACTGCTGAACTTTCAGATGAGAAAAGCCACTTTCATGGGACTTCGTGTGAGGCTTGCCACCCACCTGTGGCGCAAGGACATGAGATTGAGAACTGCCACTGCTGTGAGAAGTGGGTGGGTATTGCAACTGGAAGCTGGCAACTCAGACAGCTACCCGATCGGATCGGGAACCAGTTTGGAGTGGGAAAGTCCGACGTATGGAATCGTGTTGAAATGCAAGTTTGCAAGGCCATTAGTCGCATCACTGCTAAGAAGAACCGTGACTCTGGGAACGTGCAGGACATTCTGGATGGCTTTGCACAAATGGTTTCCCTAACGTGTGGAGGGAGCTAGATGGGATGCATATTCCTATCTGGCACCACCCCACCTGCATCTGAGTACGTTAATTGAGGATTTTTTCTCTATGGTTCCAGCGCTTGTGGATCACCGTGGGTGTTTTCATTGACATCACACCAGGCTGGCCTGGAACAGGTGCAATGATGCACACGTCTTTCGCGAACACTGGCGTATTCAGGAAGCTGCAGATGGACTTTTCCCAGACAAGAAGATCAACAGTAGGGACGTCGAAATGCACTGTTGTGATCCTGGTGACCCCGCTTACCTGTTAAGCCTTGCTCATGAACTGTATACGGCGAAGATTGCAGGAGCAACGGACCGTTAAACTACAAGCTGAGGCTGGTGCCGATGACTGTGAAGTGTGCTTTTGGGCCGTTTTAAAAGGGCGCTGGCAAATCTCTGTATGGGAAAGCTGGACTTGGGGGAAAGCAGCATCCCGGGTTATAATCCGCGTGCTGTACCTCCATATATATTTGTTGAAGGGAAAGGTGAGATTCCGTCAGGCATGGACCTCTGAGGTCAACGCTTGGAGGCTGAATTGTACAGCCAGAGAGCAGGGCTACTAGAAGAAGGCCCACACAGGGCGCAGATAGGGATGGCCTTGAAGGGAGGAAATTGAGGCTGAAAACCAACAGTAATGTGTGGAGCGCAGCTGGGACTGCACAACTTCCTCCCCCAAACACTGACATGAGGTTCGAAACAACTCGCCATGCTCCATGCTGGGGCTCATTTGGCAATGTGGAGGACCATGGGTCACCTAGAAAGATTCACTGAATTGCACTCCACACTGGCTGAAAAAACAGGAAGGGGATTTTTAAACTTCGCCAAGGGCTTAAAGGGTGGGTCACCTGAGGCCAGGGCAGTAGAGTTCGAACTGATGAGCAGAGTGGCTGAACAGGCATTCTGGGATACCTCCGAATACCTCTGGAGGCCAATAACTGTGCTTTTGGTGGCCACACTGGCGGAGCAGCGCTGCATCACTGGCGCTGCAGTCGTTATTCCCCAGGCCAAGGTGGAGTACAGCCAGTGCTGTAGCCAAGGAGATACAGCGCTGTATGTGCCTTGCAGGTGTGGACGGTGAGTGAGTTGCAGCACTGTAAAGCCACCACCAGCGCTGCAACTCTCCAGTGTAGCCAAGCCCTCAGTATCCAGAGAACAGGAAGGCAGTATGTTGATTGCAGATCTCACTGGTATATGTTTCTTTATATTGGCAGGTTTGATACTGAAGCAGAAGCTGTTGCTATAGCAAATTCAGCCAGTGTGGGTTTAGCAGGTAAGGTCTCCCTTTTCAGACAGATACACCACTCTGCAGCTACAACCTTGAGCTTAGTGTTGTAATTGCATGAGATGAAGAATTTCATTTTGATTATTTCTGTTTGCTAATAAGCATCTTCCCGAAAACCTTCTGCTGCCATGGCCTTTTGACTTTTGTTCTATTTTAACAATATATTTTTACATTCATGTGGCAGGATATTTCTATTCTCAAGACCCAGCCCAGATCTGGAGAGTTGCAGAGCAGCTGGAGGTTGGAATGGTTGGTGTTAATGAAGGAATCGTGTCCTCAGTGGAGTGCCCTTTCGGAGGCGTGAAACAATCTGGCTTGGGACGAGAAGGTTCAAAATATGGTATTGATGAGTACCTAGAAATAAAGTATGTCTGTTTTGGAGGCTTATAATAATTTGCAAAAATTGTACAAATCCACAAAGGCCTGGAAAACAATGGCCTGATTCAAGTGGACTGTCTGTATATTAATATGGCTGTTATCCTCTTCAAATCCAAGTAACGCTGTTGTGTGAGTAAATGTAGAGAGAGGTGTTTCATGTAGCTCTGTGCTGACACTTGTAAAACACAAATATTACTAGTTGCATAGATCTAGTTAATACCCAATAGTTGGATGACAGTGCCTCTTAGCTGGTGGTGGTGGGAGGGAGGGGGCAGGGAGCAATAGCTTCTGTTATTTGGGTTACTCTTATGTAAACACGAAGAATTTGGAGATTTGAGCATAAAGAAGATCATAATTCCTGTTCTGGAGGACACAGGCAATCCCTCTCAGCCGTCTCTCCTAATATTCATGCATCTGTGTAGGGAGTGGAGAGGGGTGGGGAGTGTAGCCTGTCCTTTATGGTTTTGTGCCAAATACGCACTTAATTCTCAGCTTGCTAAGGCTGTTATATAACTTTTTCAAACTGCTTACTTTTATTACACTTTGCAGGAGAACTTGGTGCTTGTGAAGGGGAAGAATTAGTAGTAATGGCTGGAGCCAGGCATTCTTACAGGCTAGTGCGCAGCTGTGTTGGTATGCATCACTGCTAATGGCATCACTACTTGCTGTTGCAGCTTTGGCCCTCTCCAGAGCAGGCATCTTAACTTCTGCCTAAGAGCTTAGTAGTTTGAGGAACAGATACACAACCTGTGCTACCACATAAACAAGGGCTGTAAGTCGCAGTAGTCTGTATAAACTGGTTGCACAATGAATCGGTGGAGCTTGGGGGATGGCTAGCTTAGTGTATGGCAGAGGAAGGCGAGGACTGTATGCATGTTGCAGGGATATTCTGCTGAGCTGTTGGGGGTAGGGGGCAAGATTTATGTAAATGAGCTCCACATGACAATACAAATGCATTCATTCCCCTGTGCAAGACCAGTATGACGCCATCTGGAACAGGTAAGAGGATGGTCATCAACATAAATGTTGCCAACTAACTTTTTCAAGGAGTGCTTTCCTCCCACTCCTTCAAAGAGCCACTTTAGCTTGCTCAGCTACAGATCCTCAGCAGGCTGTACTGCTCCTGCAGCTTTGTGCCTTAAATGCTGACAGGCCCTGGATTGGGCTCCTTGTCACATGGGCAGATGTCCATTGCGGAGTGGAACAAAACCCCAAACTCATCTAACTTATAACCTACTAAGGATTGTATAGGTCTTCAGAGGTAGACTTCGTATGTCATCCCCTTAGTCCAAGTAGCCTCAAATGAAAGCATCATTAAAAGGTGATGTAAAAGTTCCTTAATGTGAAGCAAATAATGGTGCATTAACATTATTTTGACTTAAAATAAGCACTTTATTCACCAAACTAAACTTCCTCAGAAGATCCTATAGAAAATTTTAAACTGGCTTTTCAGAGGCTGGGAAGTAGAAGTTGTGTGTTTTCATTTTTTGGCTAACTGCTGTTTAGCCAGACTTTTACATTTAATTACAGAATGAAAGTGAGCTGGCCGCTCTCTCTAGATGAATGTACCCTGTCAAATAGGCAAAGGTATTCAATTAAACCAAGGTAGGGGGAAATTATTTTTGGACTGATACTTAGGATTAACAGAAAACAGAGCCTTCTCAAGCGCACATAGAGTAGTGTTGATTGCTACTCAACATTTTAAATGTTTAGATGATTATTGTATTACACTGGGTGTGGCTGGAGCTCATTCCTTACTGTCTATGTAAAATGCATGAGTGCACTGTGCTGAGGTGATGCCACAAACAGAGTTTGGAAAGGACACTCGTTGCCCTTACAGAAGTCCCTAATGCAATACATATAAAATGAAGGCCCTGAGCTTTATCAACTGCAGTGTGTGCTTTTGCAGTTAATAAGGAGACAACAGATGTGCCTGTTTATATTAACCACTTTTTAAACTCTTGCCGATGAGCATACATAGCACCCTGATTTGAGAGCGTTGTGTTTTGGCATATATGACAGTAGGGCAGCTAGAACAAGGTATTTTACTCATCCATTTCTTATTTAGTAGAGAGTGCTGCACAAAAATACAGCCAGTACTTGCTGCATCCAAAAGTACAATACCTTAAATACAGCAAGCACACAGGCAATTTAATAAGTACCTTAGACAGGTGGACCCATCTGTCATTTCAGCCAGGCACTCAAATTGCACTGCTCTGACTGGTTGCCTCCATGTCAGATGCAACACTGTTGGTTGTCTTAAAATCTTGGTGTCTTGTTTTGAGGCTGGATTTTCTTCTCTGAATAGAATTAAATAAAACATGAGTAAATTTTTACTCTTTCCCCAGCATAAGATATCTTTAAACTGTGTCTGACAACAGGAAGCACAAACCTTTTGTTACATAACTGTAACAGTATCTTAGCTTAACTTTAAAAAAAAATTTGTCAAGTTTTCCTCCATGCCTGTACTCCAGTGCTTGAATATGTATGGTTGTCTAGGTAATGTCTACATCAAAGAGCACAAATAGATCTTTCTTACAAATGTTGTACTCATAAAAAAACTGTGATCCTTTAACAAAAGACATACTTGAAATATTACATTTTAGTTTGTGTATGATTAGTTTGTCATTGTCTAGCTTTTTTCTAATGTAATGTGTATGGGTGTTCAGATCACGCATACTACTTAGCAAAGAAACTGAACTGTTTTCAAATAAATATCTAACACCTGTGAAAGCATTGGATAGTGTGAGTATTCACTTTTTCTGTGTTAAATTGATAGTTAATTAGGCTGTTATTTAATAGTCAATTGCTGTTTAAGTCCAGGTTCCATAGATTTGCATTAGTTTTCATTTATTTCAGATAAGCCAAACAATGGAAGAAATGCATGCTAGGTACATTCAACAGAGGCTGTTTTGTAAGTGTCAGAGTTTAGACCACCACACGGCAAACTCTTGAATTTATCAAACAGTTACATCTCACTTCAAAAGGCAACGATTTGCATATTTGTCTTTCATCTGAGCATCTTCAAGCATTCTACAAATACTAGGTAATAAAGATTCTCAATAGCCTGGGTGGTTAGGGACTAATAATACATCAAGCATTCTTCAGTCAGGATGGTGGACCTGTCACAAGAGTTTACACCCAGTAGCTTTTTAAGTCTGCATTGTTTTTTCTCCCCAGCAGGCACAAGAACATTTCTGACCACCCTAGGAATGCTTTTTCAGTAAGTTACTTTAAGTAACGCATTTCCCCATCAACATGCTGCCTTAACCAACTTAGTTCAGTTGAGCAAAATAAGTGAAGGAGGCTCTTGATCCTAAGGCTTCCCAGAAAGTTGGTCCTGCAGAGGCAATAAAAAGTGCATTGCCATATTGTGTGGCACAGCATGATTATAGTAGTAGACGCAGCTGTAGAAGTTAATGTGTAAAATTTGCCTGGTATCTGTCAGAACTCGAATTCTGCTTGGAGAAAGTAGCTAGCATGTTACACTGCACTTTGATTTGACAGTGATGTGTACAAGTCTAACAACTGTCTTACAGGAGCCAAGTAGCTTGCACTCTGCTGCATATTCACTTCCTAAGGAAAACTTGGAAAATCTGCCCTCTTCATAGAGACATATTTCAGTTTCTACAATTTAGTTTTGTGAAACTTGTCAATGGGCTTGTCTGCTAGGGTACCAGTTTGAAATAACAGGTAAGTGTCTTCATCCTATCATGCAGGTGTTCCATGTAGGAAATTTTGCAATCCTGTGAATAGGGAACTCTCAGTAATCAGTGACTTGGCACTAGGATAGCCTTCCATCTTATAATGACCATTTTCATTTGGGGTAGCCCTAGGGAAATGACTTTGGCCCTAACCCTACAATTTGATGACATAAGGTACATTCTGTTTTTCCCTCTGCTGAGATGTCGGGCAGACAAACTTCATGGAGAATTAAGTATGGCATATACAACTCTGAGGCTAAAGTTGAGCTGTTATCTGTACCATCTCCTATACAAGACCCCTTTTCCTAGGAAACTTTGAGGCAGCATTTGTCTCCAAGTGACTGGATCAGGTCATGCTGTCTTGATCACCTGAACATATTCCTACCTGAAAGTACAATACAGAGTGAAACTATGACTGTAAAAGTAGTTCCTTCTGACTCGGCAGTTCTGTTCCCAGGGTGTATTCAGCATCATAACTGGCAGCTGTAGTGATAGATGAAAAGAGTGGGGGATTTATTTACTCCTTTTAGTACTAGAGACACAGCATCTATGGGGAAGCTGTGGTCTTGTTCCTTTCTTTTTATCATCAGAATTTTAATTAAAAGTTACAGCTATAGGATCAAATGCAACCCTGTGGAAGACAATTAACTGCACGTGTATCCTCTTGAAAACAATGGAGATGCACTTGTGTAAATGAAGGCAGAACATAGCCAATGGCATGTGGAAAAGGAGAGCAAGACTTGGTTTTTACATCTCAGACTGAGCTTGCACAGCTGGCAATTAGGACATTTTACTTAAACAAATACAATCTGTAACTGAGGCAAAAAATAGGGAATCTTATGTTTTCATTGTTTAACAAAGTCACTTTTCGATGCTAGGATGGACAAAACTTGTTGCAGCTGGCCCTAGTGCAGAACTCCTGGCTGAGCTGGAAATGCCTAGTATATGAAGAAATGGAGAAGCAGGATTATGCTTGCTTAAGTGTTATACAGTTCTGAAGGCTACAGGCCGTGCCACTATACAGAACACTTAAGAATCATAACTACTCCGTCCTCTTACCTGTAGCAAGGCATGAAGCTGTCATTTGTACCCACATGTCCAGGGGGATGGCTGGGGCTATTCCCTTTATCTGAAAAGGGCACTCTGTTATAACAATACTTTGCTCATGAAAAAGAAAGCAGATTTTATTTAAACAGCTAGTAAAACATTTTGATTTGAAGTGTCTGTCAGTTTTATTAAAGATGTTAAACACTCTGAACCTCCACCTGAAAAAAATGCTCAGTCTCACAAAATGAAATCTTTGACTTCAATTAACTGAAAACTTTCAAACATTTCATTGTTGGGTTAACTCAAAACATTCCCCTCCCCCAATTTTTATGTAGTTGCTAGCAAACCAACAAAATCAGTTATTTGCACAGTTCTAGTATAGACAGCCCCTCTCTGAGAGCTGCAATCATCATTTGAGTTTCTGGCCTCTTTGTCCTCTTCAATATACTGAACTCATTCCTACTTATATTTTCCTTGCCACTCAGCGCAAAGGGTCAAAAACAATTAAATTAATTCTTATGGTTTGGCGTATGAGCAGAAAAGCTAAAGCAGGTAATTGTTTTTACTATACTGCTCTGACCTCAGAATTGAACGTCAGATACAGAAGAATGCAACATCCACAAGGACACGTGACTGAGCCTCACAGAAGGAAAGACAGATCTTTATTAGGAAGGCTACATAAATATAATAGTATCACTTCAGAAATGGTTCCAGTTATAATATATTATCATTTGCAATATATAACATTTTCTAGAGAGATTCCTATTAGAAAGTCTGCAATAGCTCACCCACACACAGGGCACTATGCTTCTGTATAGAGGCAAAGTACTGACTTGTGGCTGAGCTGAACTTAATTCACTGCCTATACTACAGGGAAATGTATTTTCATTTAAAGTACTATCAGTTTAAAACCCTTGGACTTTTTTCCCCCTTGCTACACCTGGATCTGACACTGAGCTGTGTCTAGAATCTTAAGTACAACTCTCCCTTATGCTTTAGGACCTCCCTTCCCCACTTTCTTATCCCATTTGCCCTTCTCCTAGAAGGATGCTCACCATTCATCTCTGTTTCTCAAGCCAATCTTTCATAAATTGTCCAGCAGGTGACAGTTATTTTCTCTGCACCATCGCCACCCCAAACTCAAGGTCACTATAACTTATTCCATTATCATCAACGTAGCAAAGACCAAAACCCACACTCGTTATACAGGCAATACACCCACAAACTTTGACAGGAATTTTACTTAAATGGGGGGCCTGAAAGTTTTGGCCTGTGATTGTTTGAAGAAGGCCAGAGCTGTCTGACGAATGTTAAGCTCTAGCATTTTTGAGCTGCTTTCAGGTTTGAAGGAGTAGAATAAAGAATGGAGAGAATACACACTGTGCTGTTAAATCCTTTGCACGTGTCCCCCTGCATGAGCATGTGCACTTCCATTTCCTCAAGGCAATCTGCTGAATAAAATAAAAATAGCATCACATAGGCAAGCATGTCTGGCAGCACAGGGCCGTGGGGAGTGCCTTAACTACAGCTGTATCTGGTGCACTTAACAATGAGGCTGTTAAAGTTCCTTTTGTCCTCCCAGAAGAGAGTTGGAAATATATCTGACAAGTGTGAAACAAGAGATGAGATAACTGGGCTTGACAAATGTAACTTGGTCATGACCGTCAAACAACAGTTAAAATCAGCAACAGCTCTGGGGTTGAATTAGAAGACAGCGGCTTTGCTTTTACTGTTCTTGTCAGACATGTCCAGCTAAATTTCACCTCATACTGAAGAAGCACTTTGTCTGCCAAGATAAAAAAAAAAGGGAATCGGCTTGCTTATAGTGGCGTAGTTTGATGTTCTGTAAGTATGGATGCCCGCATATGCAACAATTAGTTTGTGGACTTATTAAATGCCTCTTATAGTAAGGAGTGTGAGAATCTTCAATATATCAACTGCACTCAGGCTTAACTTCGAAGGGATGTGGGCAAGAACATAGTTGCCATGGTTGTCCTTATTAAGGTATTGATGCTTTCATGTAGAGCGTTGGCATTTCAACCCTCAGCTGCTTATATAGTAGGTGTGGGAATTTTCTGAGTAGTTCCCAGCACCCTGGGGCATTTTTAATATTTTTATTTTGTCTGTCAGAGTGGATCTTGAGTGCTTCAAGTCCAGCACAGTCCATAAAAATAGGCAGACTTCCCTACTCAGTTCCACCAATGCATTTAACCCTACCAGTTAACAGCCATGCCCTCCCAGTTCTGGGAATTGCCTGGGCAGAGACTCCAGGAATTAGCATTATTAGAAATAAAAATTACACTGATCCAAAATTCAGGGCTTGTTATATTCAGTCCTGAATGCCTGACAAAAAAAGTCATGCTAGACTTAAGGACCACTGAGGATATTAATATTTGATATCACAAATTCTCAGAACCAGAAAGGTATTAACATTTAACTTAAAAAGGAGAACTCCACAAAAATGAGCATGCTTGTTAGATGGAAATCAAAAGGCTTTGTCACGAGGGTCAAATGCCTGCAAGCAGAATGAACACTATTTAAAAACACCATAACAGAGGCTCAGAATAAATCTATATCACAAATCAGAAAAAAATAATAACGACAAAAAGAATGCCACCGTCGCTAAACAGCAGAACAGTGTAGGCCGTTAGAGGCAAAAAGGCATCCTTTCAAATTTGAAAGTCTAATCCTAGTGAAGATAGTAGGAAGGTGCCACAAACTCTGACAGGTAACATGTTCAAATATAAGGCAGGCCACAAAAGAATTTGAGAAGCAACTTGCTAAAGACACAAAAACTAACGGTAAGAATTTTTTTATGTACATTAGAAGCAGGAAGCCTCCCAAACAGACAACAAAACTACTAGAATACCAAGATGTGAAAGGAGCATTCAGGGAAAACAAGGCCATTGCAGAAAAGCTAAATGAATTGTTTGCATCGATTTTCACTGCAGAGGTTGTGGGGGTGATACCGACTTCAGAGCTATTCTCTTTTTACCACAAAATCGGAAGTACTATCCCACACTGATGTGTCAATAGAAGATTAAACAATAATAAGTCACCAGGACCAGATGGTGTTCACCAAAGAGTTTTGAAGTAACTCAAATATGAAATTGCAAAACTATTAACTGTAGTATGTAACCTATCACTGAAACTCTGCACCAGCTGACTGCAAGATAGTTAATTTAACACTGATATTTAAAAAGGGCACCCAAGGAGATCTTGACTATTGAGCCTAATATCACTACCACGCAATTTGGTAGAAACTGTAGTAAAGAAAAGAATGATCAGACACAAATAAACACAATTTGTTATGGAAGAGACAACAGACTTTTGTCAGGGCAAGTCATTGCCTCCATCAATCTATTAGAATTCTGAGGACATCAACAAGCATGTGAATATGGGTGATCCAGTGTACCTGGATTTTCAGAAAGCCTTTGACAAGGTCCCTCACCAGAGGCTCTTAAGGAAACTAAGTAATCATGGGATAAGAGGGAAGGTCCTCTCACGTATCAGGAACTGGTTAAAGGATCAGAAACAAAAGGTCAGAATAAATAGTCAGTTTTCACAATGGAGAGCGGTAAACAGCAGGGTCCCCGAAGGATCTGGGACCTGCGCTGTTCGACATATTCATTAATGATCTGCAAAAAGAGAGTGAACAGTGAAGTGGCAAAGTTTGTAGATGATACAAAATTATTCAATATAGTTAAATCCAAAGCTGACTGCAAAATATTACAGCAAAATGGCAGATGAAATTCAACATTGATAAGAGCAAAATAATGCACTTTGAAAAAACTGGGTTTATTTTTCTTGAGTACTAACAGCTAATTTATAATCCATCATTATATATGTGTAGTTGGTGTTATATTTTCCAATCTTCCCTCATAGGTCATGTTTTCTAAACCCTTAGTTATTTTGTTGCTCTTCTCTGGATTTTCCCAATTTGTTCACATCTTTCCTGAAATGTGACGCCCAAGACTGGACAGAATACTCCAGCTGAGGCCTAATCAGCGCAGAGTAAAGCGGAAGAATTATTTCTCGTGTCTTGCTTACAACATTCCTGCTAATACATCCCAGAATGAGGTTTGCTTTTTTTGCAACAGTGTTATATTGTTGACTCAGATTTAGCTCGTGATCCACTATGACCCCCAGATCCTTTTCTGCAGTACTCCTTCTTAGCTCATAGGCAGTCATTTCCCATTTTGTGTGTGTGCAACTGATTGTTCCTTCTTAAATGGAGTACTTAAGATGAAATTCAATAAGGACAAATACAATTTACTTCAGACCATTTCTCCAGTTTGTCCAGATTATTTTGAATTTTAATCCTATTCTCCAAAGCACTTGCAACCCCTCCCAGCATGGTATCGTCCGCAACCTTTATAAGTGTACTCTCTAAGCCATTGTCTACATCACTGATGAAGATATTGAACAGAACTGGACCCAGAACTGCTACCTGCAGGACCCCACTTGTTATGCCCTTCCAGCTTGACTGTGAACCACTGATAATTACTCTCTGGGAACAGTTTTCCAACCAGTTATTCACCCACCTTATAGTGGCTCCTTCTAGGTTGTATTTTCCTAGCTTATTTATGAGAAGGCCATGTGAGACAGTATCAAAAGCCTTACTAAAGTCAAGACATACCACATCTACTGCTTCCCCATCCACAAGGCTTGTTACCCTGTGAAAAGACAGCTATTGAGTTGGTTTGACATGATTTGTTCTTGACAAATCCATGCTGTCACTTATCACCTTATTATCTATTAGGTCTTTGCCAATTGATTACTTAATTATTTGCTCCATTAACTTCCTGGGTACTGAAGTTAAGCATACCGTAGCCATGAACAAATGAAGTCCACATATAAACTGGGTTCTCCTTATACAGATCTCAAGGATGTGATAGGGCACTTCAAATATGGCACCCATGGGTGCTGAACAATAATTATGAACAACAGTGAGCTCAAAACTCAGAGAGTCTTGCCCTTCTTCCTGACCCAAGACAGCCAATTCCCTAGCAAAAAGTAAACCAAAAAAACCCTCTAATATTCAAGAGAAAGTTTCAGTCAGCCCTAACTAATCCTTACTGTGTGATCAAAGCCCCTGCTTCTTATATAGCTCTTTGTTACAAGCTTTTGCTCAGTAATAGCCTTGACACATTCTAACACTCCCCACTGACATATTCTAGTATCCATCTGAATTTAAGTGCATTAAGGGTCCAATCTTGGAAGGTCCTGAGCACCTTAAACTCCCATTTAAGCCAAAGGAAGTTTAGGATGTTTGACACATAGCAAGAGGCATGCAGGTGCTAAGTCCTCCCTGTCCTGCTCCTCTTTATTACATACCCCTGGCTTGGGTCTTCAGGCCCCAGAGGGAACAGAAATACAAGCCTCAGTCGTCATAATGGAAGAGAATAAAAGGCAGGATTTCTCTGCTGCAGTCATTTTTTTGATGTAAATATAGGGGGCATATGCTTTGTACTGGATACAAATGTATCACATTAGCTTGCAGCTGATTAAGTGAAACTGCTAGATAGTAAACATTCCTTAAAAAGAGAGGCATTTTCACCTTAGGAGCGCTACCCTAAAACCCACAGTCTTAAAGCAGAGCGTAGAGGCAAATACTATGTATTAAAAATGCTATTTTCTGTATTTTCTGTATCCAACTTAAAAACTGTATATGAAGATGGAGCTTGTAGCCAAACTCTCCTCTTTGCAGCTAGAAAGGAAACTCTGAATGTTGGCTTTTACTGTTTTACATTAGTTACATAACATAACAGTGCTCCTCCGAGTGACGGAAACAAAGTAAAGACACAGCCTCAGACAGTCACCGTTGTGAGTAACAGAACACGCCTGGCTCGGGTCATAGCAGTGATTCATTGGTCTGTTATAGGAAAAGTGTCTGCTGACACTTATACATAAATGTTCAGCACAGAGCAAAGGAGGAATTAAATGTGCTTCTTACACCAATGACAAGAGTTAGTTGTCTGTTTAATCCCGCCCATCACTATACTGGAATTTTACTTCATCTGCTGTTAGGATAAATTTTAGGAAGCTTTAGATTTTGAAAAAGAAAAGGTGGATCAACACTTTCTTGGTCTGTCAAATCAGCACGTCCTTTCATTTTACACTCATTCAATTATCTGTCTTTCGAGCTATAGGTAAAGGAAACTCCATTTTTGACAGAACCATTCATGATGTTCTTAGGATTCTCTCTTTCAACCTTTTCTCTGCTGAAGATAGTGTCCTGGTCGCTGTCGAACTCGGACTCTGAAACCATCAGACTGGAATTGTGTTCTGTACTTCTGTGTTTTATACCTGAAAATAACAAAACAAAAGATTCTCTGGAAAGTTTTACTTTTAAATTTAGTAACCTCTCCCCTGTGTAATGTTGTGCAAAGTCAGTGATGCTCTGCTGCACTGCCTCGAAGAGTAACTATTCAGACCACCATCCATATTAAAGATTCTACAAACACACACTAAATATCTGGGGCCAGATACTCCACTGACCGCAGTGGAGATTTACATATTGATACTACCTGAGCAGCCGGTGCATTGTGCCTTGTTCTGCCTTTATTTTACTACGGATGATCACAATTCATTTAAAGCATCTCATCACGCAGCACAGTACTTTCTAACAGCTTGAACCAATCAATTAAATCTACCACTCATACAGCTCTAAGATTGACCATGAAAAGTCTGTGCTCCTGGGTGAATTTATTACTTTTTAGGATGTCTATTGTTTAGGAGGTTTTCCTCCACTGCACTTGAAGTTTCCCCCCATTAGAATGAGGGAAATTAAAATTAAAGGCCTTTCATTGTAAATGGAAGCTGTTAACTAGGGGCATGCTCCAAAGCCCACTGAAGTTAAATGGGACATATTTGGGCCATGCAACATTGCTATGTATTAGCTAGAAAAGCGGGGTGGGGTGGGTTGTTTTTGTTTTTTGTTCTTTTTTTTTTTTTTAACATGTTACAAAGTTAAAAGTTGTTTTCATGTTTTCTTTTAAAATGAAGAATATATGTATGGAAAAGAACTTTGTAACTAACTGCTATAAAATTAAGAACATAACATAAGAACAGCCATACTGGCTCTTCTGACAGTGGCCAGGGCCAGGTGCCCCAGAGGGAATGAACAGAACAGGTAATCATCAAGTGATCCATCCTGTCGCTCCTTCCCAGCTTCTGGCAAACAGAGGCTAGGGACACCATTCCTGCCTATATTGGCTAATTGCCATTGATGGACCTATCCTCCATGAATTTATCTAGTTCTTTTTTGAACTCTGTTATGGTCTTGGCCTTCACAATGTGCTCTGGCAAGGAGTTCCATAGGTTGACTGTGCGTTGTGTGAAGAAATACTTCCTTTATTTATTTTAAACTTGTTGCCTATTAATTTCATTTGGTGACCCCTAGTTCTTGTGTTATGAGAAGTAGTAAACAACTTAAACAAAAATTAAGACAAACATAGGAGTTTAATGATCCACTTCTAAGAAAGATCCCAATTAAAAAATAAATCTTACCATATTTGGGCCTTAGCTCCATCCTCTCCTGGTCATCTATGTTATCTAGGATAGTGTATTTGGTTTTCTTTCTTATCTTTGTCCTCTTTCTGCTAAAAGGAAAGTTACCACCAGTAAATCAAGTTCTCATGCACAGTAAATAAATTCACACACATACTCTGAACAGGGACAGCCAAAGAGGCCAATTTTGCTCTCACAGTATCTCTACGCAGATGTAACTCCACCTATTTCAAGAGTCACTCCTGATTGATGCTGATGTAAATGGGAGCAGAATCTGCACCACAAAGTGCAAGTCTTTCTTTCATATGCAGAAAATGGGCAAAAGTGGGCCTGCTTAACTAGGGAACAGACATCTACACTACCTAGAGATGGCCTGAGACACACAGTTTGGTTCCAGGACAAAATTTTCCCAAAGCTTAGGGGTGTGTCCAGACCCAGCATTTTGGTTTAGCCCTTACAAGAGCAGAATTCAGATCTGAGTTTCCACCAAGTTTGGTTTGGGCCCATCGCTAACCAAAACCAATCAAAATGGAGATTTCCACCTACGCATGAAATCCCCCTACTGCTCTGGTCTGCAAAGACAACTGTCTCCTCATTTAAATCTTCCCTCAAGGTTCACGTCTCCCACATCGCCTATAAATTTATGTAATGGATTTATCCTAGGAGTTACTTGCTCGTTTACATGGGGGGAAGGGGCTGAATGTCAGAGAGGATAAGAACACTAGAAGGGAAGTGGAGAACTGCTGCCCGGGGGAAGATGAGGGGTTGAATGGTAGAAGGAGGAATGGGGAGGGGATTTAGCATGTACAATCAGGGACATATCTAACAGGATGTGCATTACTATCACTGATCACTTTGCTTGTATGCTGTATCCCTTTCCCAAACCTTTCCGCTGTCTGTCTTTTTTATATGATAAGCTCTTCAGGGCAGGGACTGAGCTCCCCCATTTGATAAGCATGTAGCAGGCAGTATTGCAACTTAAATAAATAAACAGTAATAAAAATAACTTGGACTCCGCACTCTCCGAACAGGCTGACTTAATCTGAGATGTTAATAAAGCTATCTAAAAAACAATCCAGTCCCTGGAAGCCCTGCATCATCTACGTATAAACTCCATGGGGCCAAGGATATCTCCTACCTCTGCCCCCCCTCCACAGTCCCTGCCCCTTCTCTCCACGTCGATCTCTGGACCAGTCAGATGCCCTCTGCAGAGTCTGAGGCAAATGAGGACAGAGTCATAGAGGCAGATGAGCCCCAGTTCCATGCAGGAGTTCCACCAGTCCTTGCCATGTGCCAGTCTCGGAGGTCCAACATCGGCCACCCTAGTGTCAGAGAAAGCAGTCCAAGGGGGACAGCTTTTCAAACAATATCCTCTACGTCTCACCAAAATGTCATTGTGGGGAAGACTAAACACCCAGTATCAGAGGGGTAGCCGTGTTAGTCTGGATCTGTAAAAGCGGCAAAGAGTCCTGTGGCACCTTATAGACGTACTGGAGCATGATCTTTCGTGGGTGAATACCCACTTTGTTGGATTCAACACCCAGACAATTCATTTTTTGTTTCATCAAAACAAACTGTCTCTCTACTGGGCAATGGCACCAATGACTTGCACCAGCAAGGACCAAGTGGACAAATTACTGACTATCTTGCTGACATGTGATTTATGCTTAAAAGTTAGGTCCGACACAGCTGTGTCGGTGAAGGGGCGAGAAAAAAAAAAATCACATCCTGGTCCACCGCAGCTATGCTAACCTAACCCCCAGTGCAGATGAGGTATATTGACAGAAGAATGCTTCTTTGTCCATAGCTACCGTCATTCATAGCTACTGCAGTTCCTACACGAATAGAAAAAAATCCATTCCATCAGAGTAGGCTGCTTTACACTATGCTGGCGTAGTGATGCTGATAGAGCTAAATCAGTGTAGTCTCTCTAGTGTAACCACACCTGAGACTGATAATGAGATCAGAAAAAGCATTAACAAGGCAGACAAAAAAAAGAGTTGGAAGCAGGGAAAAACTCCTGGGATAGACAGCATTAGCGTACTTTGTACAGACTAGTTTCCTTGGACCTGAGCCAGACCCAACCTCCCAAGCTATAGCCATTCTCCATGAAGTACCCTCTGCTTTAGAGTTTTCTTCCTCCAGGTCCAAAACAGCCCTAGTTTAGTGACCTTCAAGAGATACAGCTTTATCTAGGTGTGAGAGACTGGGAAGATTCTAGTGGGAGGATCTTAAAGATCTTAAATATGTTTTCAGCCGCTGGCCTAGGATATATGTTAATTATTAGGTGGAGAGGTGGTAGGTGGTTCCAGCAGTAGTCTCTTTTTATAACTGTGTTTTTAAAGTGTGTCAAGGAGCACCTCAGGCAAAGGACAGGTCTTACTTCTCAGTGGGGTAAGTATATAAACCCAAAGACAGAAAAATATCTACAGAGGACAGTAGAGTGTTTGAGAAGAGCAGAATCGTTTAATGCTGAGGTGCAGTGAAGTCACGTTACGTTTAAACACACTGCACTGAAAATGATACAAAACACATACCTCTTGCAGTAGCAGATGCAGAGCCACCCTAAGCTCACCATGAGCACAACCAAAATGAAAGTGGATACTGTCACATAGAGTATGCTCCATTCTAGAAAATAAAACAAAAGAGTGATGCGCAAAGGTATTATGAATGTAACTGTCTCAGTAACTGATCCCATGAGGTGGAGTGCGGCTTCATTTTTCATTAAGACTGACTGGAACTTGAGAGTTGTTCTCTTAAAAGGGAATCTGTAAAAATGACAACATCAGGGTCCCTATTTACCATTGCTGAATGCTGAGACTTAGGCCTGGTCTACACTATGCATTTATACCGAATTTAGCAGCGTTAAACCAATTTAACGCTGCACCTGTCCACACCACGAAGCCCTTTATATCGATTTAAAGGGCTCTTAAAATCGATTTCTGTACTCCTCCCCAACGAGGGGAGTAGCACTGAAATCGGTATTGCCATGTCAGATTAGGGTTAGTGTGGCCGCAATTCAACAGTATTGGCCTCCGGGAGCTATCCCACAGTGCACCATTGTGACCACTCTTGACAGCAATCTGAACTTGGATGCACTGGCCAGTAGACAGGAAAAGCCCCGCAAACTTTTGAATTTCATTTCCTGTTTGCCAGCGTGGAGAGCTCAGCACAGGTGACAGCAGAGCTATTCAGCACAGGTAACAATGCAGTCTGAGAATCGAAAACAGAGCTCCAGCATGGACCGCATGGGAGGTACTGGATCTGATCGCTGTATGGGGAGAGGATTCCATGTGCTAACAGAACTCCCGTTCCAAAAGACGAAATGAAAAAACATTTGAAAAAATTTCCAAGGCCATGATGGAGAGAGGCCACAGCAGGGACTCAGTACAGTGCCCTGTGAAAGTTAAGGAGCTCAGACAAGCCTACCAGAAAACCAAAGAAGCAAACATGGAAGGTCCAGGGCAGGGCCGCAAACATGCCGCTTCTACGCTGAGCTGCATGCAATTCTAGGGGTCTGCCACCACTACCCACCCCTGTCCGTGGATTCCGAGGTGGGTGGTAATCTCAGCCATGCCTGAGGATTCTGCGGACGGGGGAAGATGAGGAGGAGGAGGAAGGAGGACGAGCTTGTAGAGAGAGCACACAGCACTCCGTTCTCCCCAACAGCCAGGAGCTTTTTCTCAGCCTGACGGAAGTTCCCTCCCAGCCTCCAAAGCCACTATCCCAGACAATGAAGCCATGGAAGGGACCTCTGGTGAGTGTACCTTTGTAAATATAAAACATGGTTTAAAAGCAAGCGTTTTTTAATGATTAATTTGCCCTGAGGACTTGGATGCATTCGCGGCCAGTACAGTTACTGGAAAAGTCTGTTAACATGTCTGGGGATGGAGCGGAAATCCTCCAGGGACATCTCCATGAAGCTCTCCTGGAGGTACTCCAAAAGCCTTTGCAGAAGGTTTCTGGGCAGGGCAGCCTTATTCCGTCCTCCATGGTAGGACACTTGACCACGCCATGCATGTAGCAAGTAATCTGGTATCATTGCATGACAAAGCCTAGCTGCGTATGGTCCCGTGTTTGCTGGCATTCAAGCAACATCCATTCTTTATCTCACTGTGTTATCCTCAGGAGAGTGATATCATTCATGGTAACCTGGTTGAAATACAGGAATTTAATTAAGGGGACAGAGATGGCCATTCCTACTGGGCTGTTTGCCTGTGGCTTAAAAGAAATCCTTCCCTGCATTTAGCCAAGCAGGGGGAGGAGGGGGAGGGATTGGCGCTGAGCTTTTTCCGCATTTGGCTAGCAGGGATCTCTTCCCTGCTACCAGCCACGTGGTGTGCGGGGGGGGGGGGGGGGTGTGGCTTAGCAGTGATCTTCCATGATACCAGCCACGAGAAAGCGATCATGCCAGAGAAGGCGTAGTGGGGTGGTTTCTGCTGCTGCACGTTAACAGAAAGAAGCAGCACTCAACGGGCTTTGCTTGCTATTTGGAAAGGAGGGCGCTGGATATATGAAGGCTGCAGAAGCCGAAAGACAATGGCTTACCATGGCCATGCAAGCCGAAATTCTGCTGCCCGGACCTGCATCTGTGATCTCTAACACCAAAGCCGCAGGCACTCAATATTAAGATGCAAAATGCGACCTTGTACCGAGATCACATGTGCTATGTAAGTGAATAGTGTTGTTCACTGTGAAAGAGTATAACCATTGTTCTGTAAAATGTATCTTTTTAAATACTTCTCTCCCTTTTTTCCCTCCCTCATGCAGCTGCAAATTTTTCAAGCCTCCCTCCTCCATCCGAAGGCTATCTCAGATAAGGCAGCGAAAAAAAAAGACGCAAGACGAAATGTTCTCGGAAATCATGGAAGTGACCGCAATGAAAGAGCTCATCTGAATGAGTGGAAGGACATGGTATCAAAGTACAGGAAAGATGCCAGTGACCGTGAGGACAGGAGGGACCAACGTGAGGACAGGAGGGAGCGCGAGATGAGAGGTGGCAGCAGGAAGATCAGAGGAGGCGGCAGGAAGATGAGCAACGCGGGATGCAACTCTGGGCTGCTGCGTGATCAAACTGACATGCTCCGGCATTCTGGTGGAGCTTCAGGAACGGCAGCAGGATCACAGAGTGCCGCTGCAGCCCCTGTATAACCATCCTCCCCCTCACCATGTTCCTTAGCCTCCTCACCCCAGACGACTAAGAACGCAGCATGGGGGGGAGGCTCCATGCACCTGCCCACTCCACCCCAGTGGACAGCCCAACAAAAGGCTGTCATTATTTGAAATTTTTTAGTGGCCTTTTCCTTCCCTCCTATCTCCTCCCAAACCCCACCTGGGCTACCTTGTCAGTTCTCTCCCTCTTTTTATAATTAATTAATAAGAATACATGATTTTTAAATGAGAGTGACTTTTTTCCTTAGAAGCAAGCGTAATCGAAGGGGGAGGGTGGTGGCTTACAGGGAATGAGTCAATCAAGGGGGGGGGTTTCATCAAGGAGAAACAAACACAACAGTCACACTGTACCCTGGCCCAGTGATGAAACTGGTTTTCAAAGCTTTCTGATGCGCACTGCTTCCTGGTGTGCTCTTCTAATCGCCCTGGTGTCTGGCTGCACATAATCAGTGGCCAGGTGATTTGCCTCAGCCTCCCACCCCACCATAAAGGTCTCCCCCTTACTCTCACAGAGATTGTGGAGCACACAGCAAGCAGCAATAACAAAACGGGACATTGGTTTGGCTGAGGTCTGAGCGAGTCAGTAATGTGCGCCAGCGACGCCTTTAAACGGCCAAATGCACATTCTACCCATTCTGCACTTGCTCAGCCTGTAGTTGAACAGCTCCTGACTACTGTCCAGGCTGCCTGTGTATGGCTTCATGAGCCATGGCATCAAGGGGTAGGCTGGGTCCCCCAGGATAACTACAGGCATTTCAACATCCCCAACTGTTATTTTCTGGTCTGGGAAGTAATTCCCTTGCTGCAGCATTTAAACAGAGTAGTGTTCCTGAAGACGTGAGCGTCATGAACCCTCCCGGCCATCCCACGTGGATGTTGGTGAAATGTCCCTTGTACTCCTTTTGATCCACCTTGTTGTTGCAGACCATGGACAAAAGTACCCTTTTGGTTTATGTACCGGGTGCCTGGTATCCGGTGCCAAGATAGGAATATGCGTCCATTATCGACCACACCACAGTTAGGGAATCCGCATTGCAGCACAGCCATCCACCAAATCGACCTGCCAATTTGCCCCAGAGTCACAATTTTATAGCAGCAGACGCTTAATGAGTTGCAACACAAGGCAGCCCCCACAGTTTAGATTTGCCCAACTCCAATGATCCCGACTGACGGTAGCTGTCTGGTGTTGCAAGCTTCCGAGGGAATTGCCACTCGCTTCTCAACTGTGAGGGCTGCTCTCATCTTGGTATTCTGGCGTTTCAGGGCAGGGGAAAGCAAGTCACAAAGTTCCATTAAGTGCCCTTACGCATGCGAAAGTTTCGCAGCCACTGGGAATCGTCTCACACCTGCAAAACTATGTGGTCCCACCAGTCTGTGCTAGTTTCCCGGGCCCAAAATCGGCGTTCCATGGCTAGAACCTGCCCCATTACCAGCATGATCTCCAAAGCGCAGGGGCCTGCGGACTGAGAGAATTCTATGTCCATCTCCTCATCATTCTTGTCGCCGCACTGCCGTAGCCGCCTCCGCCTCAACTGGTTTTGCAGGTCCTGGTTCAGCATTGACCGCATGAGAATGCGCGAGATGTTTACAACATCCATGATAGCTGTCTTGAGCTCAGCAGGGTCCACGCTTGCCATGCTATGGCGTCTGCACATTTCACCCAGGAAAAAAGGCGCAAAACGGTTGTCTGCTACTTGCATGGAAGGAGGGGTGAGGGAGGGGTGAGGCTGTATCCAGAACCACACGCGACAATGTTTTTTGCCCCATCAGGCACTGGGATCTCAATCCAGAATTCCAATGGGTGGGGGAGACTGCAGGAACTATGGGATAGCTATGGAATAGCTACCCACAGTGCAATGCTCCGGAAATCGACACTAGCCTCGGTACATGGACGCACACTGCCGAATTAATGTGTGTGTGGCCATGTGCAATCAACTTTATATAATCTGTTTTAAAAAAACTGTTTCTGTAAAATCGGAATAATCCCGTAGTGTAGACATATCCTTAGACTTCTGGATCAAATAGTCACAGGTCGTAAGTAAAATATATTTTTTCTCCTGCCAGCCCAGCAAATTCAGCCTGAGATCTGAAAGTCAAACTGGGTTCTTTCCAGCCTGGGCATTTCACCCAAGTGAGGTGTGTACCTTTATGCACCTTCTGTACAATACTGCTGTGATAGGACATGTGATTGATGATAGTGTGCCGTTAAGAAAAAAATATCATATAGGATCAGGGAGATCCCTCCTGCAGCCCAACGTCCTGCCTAAACCCAGAGCCTCCTCCTGAACCCAACTCCCTCCCAGAGCCTGCACCCCAACCCCCTGCCCCAGGCTCAGCTCAAAGCCCTCTCCCACACTCCAAATCCCTCGGCCCCAGTTCAGAGCCCGCATCCCAACCCTCTGCCCTAGCCTAGTGAAAGTGAGTGAGGAGGGATGGAGTGGGCAGGGCTTCAGAGAAGGGGCAGGGCAGAGGGCAGGGCAAGGGTGTTTGGGTTTGTGTGATTAGACAGTTGGCAACACTATGTACATACACATGGGTCCAGATTCTGATACCCTTGCTCATGGGGAGCAGTATCTTATTCCTCAAGTGATCCTATAGAAATTAATCAGACTATTTGAGGAGTAATGTATTTCTCATCATAAGAGTAGGAGACTCTGTCCCATGCAAAGAATAGAATTGCATTTTGGCTAAACTAATGCTATTAAAATTTTCTAATTAAATTAAGGCCATTAAAACTAAGTATAGTAGAGATTTCAAATAGGATGTCAAAGGGGTGTCCTAAAAAAGAAGTGATAGTCCTGTCAAACCATAAAATGTAAATCAGTGACAACTAAACTCTATTTTCCAGAGGTAACTGTAATACATGTGAGATTAATGCAATTAAAACAATGGTGAAAGTGGTCAAATAAAAAAAGCGAAGTTTTTAAAACTGACCAGACTGTTTAGTATAAAACACAAGCATTTTGTAGCTACTGCTACAAATATCTAGGCCACCGTATTAAAACATGATGCACAAAACACATCCACCAGAATGCTGTTGTGAATTATCGCTGTGTTGTTCCTCTTACCCTGAGCAGAAATCAGAAACTCTCAAGCAACTGCAGGTGCAGTACCGGGGTTATCTACAGAAACATCCATCTGGTCCAAAATAATTTCAAAGTGTCCCAGAAGTGACATTTAACTATTTTTATACTTTTCTCCTAAAACCATTATGCAAAATTTGAAAAAAATATTTTAAAATGACATCTAGTATTATTTAGAAGATTCTCAATCACTTTAAACTCTCATGCAGATCATCTTCCACAATGTAATATTGAAGGCCTGGACACCCAGAGAGCCCTCTAATTTTTTTTTGTTATTCATTTTCTAATTTTCTCCATTTCCACAAGTAATATAACTCCAGCTGTGAGGTGCATTATTCCTTCCTTCTGTGCATGTAACTGCTAATGCCAGTAATGGGGTCATAGCACACACATGGAGCTGCCAGGCCTGTGAGATGTCCTGCAAGTTGCTGAGTTCCCTCTACTTTGACTGCAGTTAGTGGTAGTGAGGTGTTCTGCACCTTACAAAATGCAACTCTGACAAACTGTTTCGGGGAAAAATAAATCTTAACAGTCAAGGGGGAAAAGAAATGCAGAAAATCTCCAGTATACATTAGCAAGTTTTACCAAGTAACAAAAGTTTACACTAACATTATCTCTATCTTTTTTTCTAAGCTTTGCCTGTTACATAAAAATAATTTCCCCTTTAAAGAAGCAGTTACATCAAGGTCAATCCTGTAAGGTGCTGAGCACTCTGGTCCCATCTGGCAATTATGCATATGCTTTAGTTAAGCACATGAGAAGTCCTACTAATGTCAATGAGACTGTTCGTGTGCTTCAAGTTAAACAGGTCCCTAAGTGTTTTGATGGATCAGGCTAGAGCAGTGATTCTCAAGCAGGGGTACCTGTATTCCTGGGGGTACACAGAGATCTTCCAGGGGTCATATCAACTCACCTAGATATTTACCTAGTTCTACAACAGACTACATAAAAAGCACTAGTGAAGTCAGTACAAACTAAAATTTCATGCAATGACTTGTTTATGTTCTATATACTATGTATTAAAATGTAAGTACAGTATTTATATTCCAATTGATGTATTTTATAATTATATAGTAACAATGAGAAAGTGAGTAATTTTTCAGTAATAGTGCACTGTGACACCTCTGTATTTTTGTATCTGATTTTGTAAGCAAGTAGTTTATAAATGAGGTGAAACTTGGGGTTGGGGGTACGCAAGACAAATCAAACTCCTAAAAGGGAGTACAGTAGTCCGGAAAGGTTGAGAGCCACAAGGCTAAAGGGCCTGACAACGTGCAGAATGAAGCCCATATGGACTTGCTTCTCTCATGTCATATGACTGCATTTCCTTGTTTGGTTGGTTGGTTCTGAAAGATCAGTTAGGTATATTGTTCATTGTTTTTCAGTATGCATAATATTCATAGATACATTTACAGAACTGCTACACACAGGAAAGGGGAATCATTCTTGGAACATCCCACACAATGCCATCCAAACTCACCACAATTACTCTCTCCATCATTCAGGTAACGTTGGATCAAGTTCTCCATCCACAGCTGATAGCAAATACAACGCTTTGTGATGGGGTCACAGTGACCATGTCCAGAGCATTTTAAAAGGCAGACTAAGAACAGAACAAAGGTGAAGATAATTACAGTGTAAAAGGGCAACCTGTAAAGCACACTCTGTTGAGGCATTAATGGATGGGGGAGGGGATGCATGATGCATTCTCTTGCCCACAACTCCAGTGCAGAGACTGACTAATGAAAAGGTCACTTAGAAATCCAATGGTGGAAATTTCACTGATGTGTTTCCATGAATCATTAGTAGACAAATATACCCCGAACCATTGCTTTTACTGTCACTGATAAACAGAACCACTGCTGGTTCCTAATCGTCCAGTCATTTGTTGGGGGTCTGAGTTAGGCCAACTTACTTTAAAGGCACAGCAGCCTGGTGGGCAGGATCACAAAGATGAAAATATATTATCCAGCTGAATAGCCAGCCAGGTAGCCAATGTTAATTTACTGACACTAGACCTGGAGATCAACCTGGGTCAGGGAGTTCAGTTTTATTTGTTTATGTATTATTTATTGGTAATTCCATGGTGTATAGTCTCCAGAATACCTGAGTACTTGAGAAATATGAATGTTCCCAGACACCACCATAATGATCATCATACAAATACCTGAAATAAATGTAGCATCAGAACTCCTTAGGGCACAGCGTTCATATAGTTAATTTTTAATTGCTGGAAATGTACCAAGAGGTAGCATGGTGTGCATTTTATCAAAATATAAAACAGTCAAAATAAACTGCTTTCCAAAAAAAATACGTAAAACTTGCAGCAGCTTTTTTTTTTTTTGCCTGAAAATTTTTAGTTACATAGCAGGTTAAGTGAATACAAATTTGAAAATTATACCTCGTTTTCTTCTGTTTCAAAGTAAAAAAAAAACACTTAATTTTTACCGTATAACAGCTATAGTTTTTTCCTCAGGGAGTAAATTCAAAAATAAAACCTATCAATCAATGACTATTTTAGAGCTTCAGTTTATATCTCTCCCCTTGCATTCTCATCTTACAAAAAACCTCCCCTTTGGCTATAAATTATAACAAATTCAGATCTGTAATGCCTGTGTCACAAAGTGTTCTATTTCCCAGCAGCACTGCGACTTTATGGGAGATTAAAAACTTGAAACTTGGCTTGAAAGCCCAACCATCATTGTGAAAAGATCTCTCTCATTATGAAGAAACACGAGGGGCCTGTCTACACTACAATATTTACCACATTAGGGGACTGGGTTATAATATAATGATGGCCTGACCATTTCGCCTGGGGAGCTAGGAACAAATCATATTATAACTCCATTGGGGAATAGTGTAACAACTTCAAAGGAATAAGGGATATAACACAAATTCTATATTACGGTTACAGTCTGGTTTGTCCCATCCACAGAGTAAGAACAGTGTTAGATCACAGCTGGGATAGTACAGTGTTATAACATGGTTTCCCAACATGGAAGTTTCTTAGTATACAGTAAATAAGCCATAGGCCTTGGCTACACTGGCTCTTTACAGCGCTGCAACTTTCTTGCTCAGGGGTGTGAAAAAACACCCCCCTGAGCACAGCAAGTTACAGCGCTGCAAAGCACCAGTGTAAACAGTGCCCCAGCGCTGGGAGAGCTCCACGGGGAGGTGGAGTACCTGCAGCGCTAGGAGAGCTGCAACCACATTCACACTTCAAACGCTGCCGCGGGAGCGCTCCCATGGCAGCGCTGTACACTTGCAAGTGTAGCCATACCCTTAGTTACATAATGATTGACAGCCATCATGCTTTCCTTTTAAAGATACAAGTGGCAAAGAGTAAGTAACTGGCAAAAGTCTGTCCTAGATATTTCAAGCATTATCAGCCTCATTATTCAGAAAACTGAATGCAAAATGGTGTAGAAAGGAAGGTCCTGCATACTGTACAATGTTGCTATGCTAATTAATATTCTAATGGCTGTAAAACTCAAGAAATAGGAAGCAGCAGGCAGAACATACCAGCTGTGTCAACCCGCAGAACTTTAAAAAGCAGGAAGTCAGCCTTCTCCTTTAGCAGCTGCATGTGCAGCATCCGTGCGACATCTGAAGCCTTTATTACTTTGAAAGGATGCCCATTCTGCACATAGAATACAACCGCTGTGCTGCAGAGAGAACACACAAATGAAATTAAGATCTATGTTCTCCAAGGAGCTAATATTTTTCAATTTGATTGTAGGAGCCCATACTCTGGAAATTATAAGTTTAAAATCATTGTCTTTGGTGTATAGATATCATTTAATCTGCCACTGAGTTAAGCAAATTCATCACAGTGACATGGCTTTTGCACTACCATTCAGTTCAGGAGTAATAACAGTTCTCTAGCTTCTCAGCTTCATGGGAGAAAGCTGAGGAGAGGGGGACACACTCTTCCTTCCCTCGTCTTCCCATCTGTTAAACTTCCAGACCCATTTCAAAGCCCTCTCCCTCACCCCACTGTGCTTTCCCACAAGCATCTAAGTTCTGATCCAACACCCACCGCAGTCAATGAGAAGACTGGATCAGGGTATTGGGGGACTGGCAATTAAGAGACAGCCCATCTAAAACCATTATGTCATGTTATGCTGCATTTGGGTGGGATGCTTTGGGGGGGTTTTGGGGTGTGGGGTGGAGTCTTTTAGTTGGAAATTAGTCATTGGGGTTTGAAATACTGTAGTGATGGTATTAGATCCCCTGCTCCAGCCCTGATCCATCTCCTGCTCTCCAAACCCTTCGATCACAGCCCAGAGCACCCTCTTGCACCCCAAACTCCTCATCCACAGCCCCACCCCAGAGCCTGAACCCACAACCAGAGCTCACACCCCAACCCCGATTTTGTGAGCATTCATGGCTCGCCATACAATTTCTATTCCCAGATGTGGCCCTCAGGCCAAAAAGTTTGCCCATCCTGATATATACACATTTTCCCAGGCTACTCAGAAGCCAGGTAGACTGCTGAGCATGCTCAGTGAGCTTCTGCTCACCCAGGGGGCGAGGTCCCCAATACTGATTGTGAAAAACCATCTAAAGCACCCGAGGCATCAAAAATTTTAAGAAGGGAAACAAAAAGTAGCTTTGATCATACAGACCTCGGCCAGACAAGTACATTTGTTTAATGAAACATTTGCTTATTGTGACAGTTTGTGTGTCTCACTCCATTTAGCCTTCGGAAGGACAAAAGACAGTAAATTAAACAAAGACATCAAGATAAATACATGCGTTTCTTTGAAATAGAGGGAAAGATGTGAAAGAAGGGTCCGCAGGGAGACCCTTTTTTAAAATGAGGTTCTCCAGTTCCAGATTCCTACCTCAGGGATTTTACCACCTGTAGAAGAACTTCTATTGCTAAAATATATGCTCCAGGGAAATCTCTCTCAACTTCTCTTTAGTCTTCCATGCAGCTTGCCAAAAAGCTACTAGTGATGAGCTTTGGCAAAGGCAAGAAGAATCACAAGCTCATTTACTAGTTTTGAAAAGTAAAAATTGTCTTTTAAAATCTAACTTCTGCCATCCTGCAGCCCCACAAAATACTGTCAGTGAAAAAAGCCTTCTTGAAAGGAAAATCTGCTTATAGTATTTTGCTGGTATAACTTATATCAGTTCTTCAAGCAAAATAAGTTATACTGGCAAAAGCACTTTTATGCCATTATAACTGCATCTATAGTATAGTATAGATGCAGTTATAATGCTAGTATAGTAATGTTGTCATAAAAAAAATTATATATAACAATCACATCCCTGACATTGCTAAATTAGCAAAAGTTTCTAGTGTAGATCTGGCCTCAGTGTAGCTTATTTATAAAATGTATACAAGTCCTAGTTTCTTGAAGAGAGCTGGTAAAAAATGGGACATAGACATCTCCCTTTTGCAAAAAGCTTACATAAGGCTCAATAGCCCTGTCCCAAGAAGCAACTACCTTGGGCTGCTTCTCTCTCGGGTGCCTCTTTTCCTCTCTCAGCCTCATCACTTTTCACCTGGGAAACCCCTCATCCAGTACTCCCCCTTGGACTGCAAGATTTGGAAAAGATAGTGCAACGATTTTGTGCAGCTTCTCTGCAACGCAAAAGAAATTCAGAAAGGTCTAACAACCCAGACAAAGAAGAGTGCTTTATGCAGCACAATATCCCTTAATGACTCTCTGGGTGCAGTAACTGTAGAGTTTCCCTACGTACTTACACACAAGTGACCCCTAACATGCAATCCATTAGAATCTATTACAATATTTTAACTTTTATTTTATGATGTCACAGGGGAGCTGTCACCTCCATAATCCTACGCATCCTGATATCTGCATACCTTAAATCTGAATAGGCTTGTATCTTCTGAACTTTGATGTCTGAATCCAAGACATTCAGCAGCACTGCTAGCTGTCTCATCAGGGTGTCCTTCTGTTGCTCAGTCAGCTGGCCAACTGCAACTTGCAAAATCAACTCCACCAGACCATTTTTTTTAGGGTCTGAGAAAACAATAAACACAGGTTTTTTTCCAGAGACTGGTAAATATTTCAGGTTTCAGAGTAGCAGCCGTGTTAGTCTGTATCCACAAAAAGAACAGGGGTACTTGTGGTACTTTGTTAGTCTCTAAGGTGCCACAAGTACTCCTGTTCTTTTTGTAAATATTTCAGTATTGACTGAAGGTTGTGATTATTAACACAGGTTCCCCTAACCTTGATCTTTATGGGGGAAGGCAATTTGGAAGGGTACTTAGTTAATTTTGAAACATACCAGAATATCTAAGTTTCTATCTCATTACCTTCTACCCCAGTTAGTTACAATCCAGCACTGTTTCTACAGACAGGAATGAGAATCAATGAACCTTTTCAGCTAATACCAAGTCTCTTCACCAGCTGCCCTGCAGGGGTTGCTCATGTATAAAGAGGCCCGACCCAGGTAGTTAAGTCAGTGGTTCTCAACCAGGGGTACACAGAGATCTTCCAGGGGGTACATCAACTCACCTAGGTATTTGCCTAGTTTTACAGCAGGCTACATAAAAAGCACTAGTGAAGTCAGCACAAACTAAAATTTCATGCCGACAATGATCTGTTTATAATGCTTATATATTATACACAGGAATGTAAGGACAATATTTATATTCTAATTGATTTATTTTATAATTATATGGTAAAAATGAAAAAGTGAGTAATTTTTCAGCAATAGTGCACTGTGCCACTTCCGCATTTTTATGTCTGATTTTGTAAGAAAGTAGTTTTTAAGTGAGGTGAAACTTGGGGGTAGACAAGACAAATCAGACTCCTGAAAGGGGTACAGTAGTCTGGAAAGGTTGAGAGCCACTGAGTTAAGTCACAGTGCTTGAGTTTAGTGCTTAAAACCCCGAGAGTGAACTCACACTCATTTATATGTGATCCATGCAGGGCCGGAGCTTGCATTTAGGCGGCTTAGGCAATAGCCTAGGGCGCCAGCAGTATTAGGGGGCGGCAGGCGGCTCCGGTGGAGCTGCCGCAGTGGTGCCTGCGGACGGTCGGCTGCTCCCGTGGCTGCAGTGGAGCTGCCACAGTTGTGCCTGCAGATGGTCGGCTGGCACCGGAGCCGCGGGAGCAGCCGACCATCCACAGGCAGGACTGCAGAGCCGGGGGACCAGAATGCAGGGCGGCGAAATGGCCCCATGCCTAGGGCGCTCAAACCCCTAGCGCCGGTCCTGGATCCATGTAAAACAAGCCTGATGTCATCTTCTCCTAAAAGCCTCCCTAAATGCTGTCTCATTGGTCTTTAAGGCCCAGAGTCAGGAAAAGCACTTAAGCATGTGCTTAAATCCATCATTACTGGGACAACATGTGTTTAAGTGAGTCTAAATGAGGAATATAAACTTGGAACAGAAAAGTTTGACACATTTTTGAGGCAAATTTACCTCAATAATTGTAGCTTTTGTTAAATATAATAAGAACATAAGAATGGCCATATTGGGTCACTCCATCTAGCCCAGTATCCTGTCTTCCGATAGTGGCCAATGCCAGGTGCCCCAGAGGGAATGAACAAAACAGGTAATAATAATATTTTGCCCTCCTACGGGGCTTTACAAACATCACAAGTGACATAGTAAGTATTATCCTGATTGTACAGATCAAGAAAACATGGCAGAGAGGCTAGGTGACTTGGCCACAATCACACAGGCAATCCGTGGCAGAACCAGGATTAAAATTAAGATCTCCCAAATACGCGCCCCATGCCTTCATCACAAAACTCTCCATCCCCAAATAAGTTGTATAAAAAAATTAAAAGCAAGAGAAAACATTTCAATTTATATCTATTAAAGAATTCCAACTGAAATAAAGTCTTATTTAAACAAACAAAGATTCCGCAGAAACATTTTTGCACCCAAACATGGAAACTGGACGTGAGAACCAGGAAGTGTAACTGAGTGGTAAGTGACTGAAAGTAAAAGTGATTGGTCCCTTTACCTTGTCCAAACTGACTGAAATGCAAAACTGAAACAAATAATGGAAAATAAGTAATGTAGATACATCTTTCAGTTTTAATAAAGAAAAGGTGTTACCTGTAATATAATCAGGATAGCAACTATTTTTAAACTATGGGGCCTGATTCTCCACAGACTGAAAAGGGTGCAAGCATCTATACCTGTGCAAAGTGGACATACAATAGTATCACCAATGCATGTAAAGGGAGAATTCAGATGACAGTATTTTACAACCACTTTAAACAGGTGTAAACAACAATGCAAGGCGGTGCTGAATCAGACCCATGATTTTTAACCTGACAGGATCTTGCCAGCAGCAAAGAAAAGAATGTGGAGGTATACACAGCTTATAGATGACCTTTTAATGATCATACCAGGCCGCACTTCAACAGTGGCAGTGTCAACAGCTGAATCTCCTTTAGCATCTGTGACTTCCAAGTGAAAAGTATAGAGTCCTTCTACAAGATTGGTTAGCTGCAGAACTGCCTCATGGTCTGAGCCATGTATCACATCCTGCAAAAAAAGATAGCAGCAGAGGGTTATACTCCTTGAGAGAACAGAAGCTTGCGAGCTGTACATCAATCTAGCTGCAGAATGTGAATTCATAGATTCCAGGGCCAGAATGGACCCTGTGATTATCCAGTCTGGGCTCCTGTATAACACAGGCCATTGAGCTTCTCCAAAATAATTCCTAGAGCACATCTTTTAGAAAAACATCTGATCTTGATTTAACAATTGTCTGCAACGGAGAATCCTCCACAAAGCTTGCCCTTGGACCTTCAAAACAAACAACAAAGGGACCACCCTGAAAGAATCCTTCCCGGGATTCCCAGGATTTACAATGGACCAGTGCAAGTATGGGAAGTGTTAATTAAGCTATGTCTACACTGCAAATGGAGGTGTAATCTGCAGTTTGTGTAGACATACCCGTGCTAGTTTTAATCTAGTTAGCTCTCTAAAAATAGCAGTGAGGACATAGCACAATGGGTTTCAGCATGGACTGTACAAGCCACACCTCTGCGCCTCCTCACTGCTATTTTTAGCAAGCTAATTAAATTAGAGATAGCACAGGTATGTCTGCACAAACTGCAAATTACACCTCCAGTTGCAGCACAAACATAGCCTTAATGCTGTGTACATGCCCATGCAATGTGGTCACCTTCGATAAAGCTAGTAAAAGGAGATTGTGTGTTCAAGGCAGACATACAGTACTTAGATGTGATTGTTACAGCTGTCCCCCTGCTAGCATTCCTCTTTCCCTTCTCTTTTCTGTTTGTCCTGGGTGGCCGCCCCTCCCGGCCATTGTGCTAACTAAAGTCACAGCCCTATTCATAGGATGGCTTGTACAGACTAACTGGAGCCACTGCCCTGCCTAGGGAGGGGGCTTCTTGCTTCTTTATTTGACTACTTTGTTCAGACCCGGGCTCGGTGTGGCGGGTGCTGCCCAGAAATGCAAGACCTGAAGTGGCCAACTAATTAAGCATATGGGTCATACCTGTGGCTCAGAACATGCCCAGGCATGCCTATGCTGAGCGAGAATGTCAATGCAATCTAAGCTGAGAAGATGTTAGAAAGACACAGTACCAATTCTCTGCTCAAAGAAAAATATGTAGTGATGAGAGTGAATAAAAAACATCTCTATCTGATAGCAAGTATAAGCTGAGAGAGAGTAGAAGGACTGTCTCATTCGACACAAGCTTTGCCAATTGCTGATTTTAGTACTACAAACAAACAAGAGAGGAGATGCACTCTCGGTTAAATAATAATATAAAAATTACCCTCTCTAGGGATTAGCTCTAAATTAATGAATAATTATGAAACACATAGAGTGGGTCAGTGCTGGGCATCATGAATTGGTAATTTGCAATGAGGTCATAAGCATTGTTATGAAAGCCGACAATAGGTGGATCCAATATTTGTTGAATAGTGTGTGGTTGGCATTCGGGACAGGAGGAGTGGGAATGAGAGTACTTCACGATGGTTCCTTTACATTAGTATCTTTTAATTTCGAATATAGATCTTATGTATGTTGTAGTGTGTAGGTATGAACAATTATGCGATAAAGAGTACCACAATCTGCAATTATGGGCAGATTTCAGAGAACGTCGACTGGTACATGCCCACTCTGCCCTTCCCACTCAACAATCGTATAAATAAGATAGGGCAAGTATTCACAACTGGGCAAATACACCTGTGGCCAGTCAGCAGCAAACATACCACTGGACACCAGGGGCAATGGTCACACTCGAAAGCTAGTTAAAAGAAGGTGTCACAACATACAGGGTACTTTAATTATAAGGGCGGCCTCCCGACGATCCCTTGTTCCCTTCCGTCGGTGTCCTGGTTCCTGCTGCCCTTTCGCCATTTTTTGTGGCTCACTTAAAGGGGCACAGCCGTCGATTCATCGGATGCTGGGGACAGGGACGAATGGAGGCCCGGGGCCCTCGAGTGAGGGGCCTGCGGGCTTGCGGGATGTGACGACTGGGTCAGACACTCGGGGCTCGGGGTGGCGGGGCGGCCAGAAGGCAGACCTGAAGGGCCAACTAAGAACAAGGTCAGCGGCCAGAACTATGCCAGCAGCCGAGCGGACGGCAAGGCCTGCTCCTCCTTTCCGCCTCCCTGGTATCAAGAGGACCAACCAAAACTGGTGGAAACTGCCTGAGTGTGCCTTAAGCCGACTCGGACAGACCTTCGAGAGGCCTGCTTGTGCCACCGTGATTCAGATGGGGCTTGGGGCCCCTCTCCGCTCCGTGGGTTTTTGAGCGTACCCCAGTAACTCCCCTCAAAACAACGAATTTGTGCCTGAGAGCTGCCGGATTACGAGAAGCGAAGGAGTCTCTCTCCATCCTCCGATGGCCGCGTTCCGCTCTATGTTCGCGCTGTCCTGGGATGGGAAGACTCCTCTCTCTTGCAGACTCCCCCTGTCCTAGCTGCTGCCTTGCGTCCAGCAGACAGACCAACTAACCTCTGGTCGTGACTAGAATCTGTTTCTGGCTCCGCACTCCTTTGCTGCGAAAAATAAGCCTGTGCCGCTGCTAAGCTGGCCTGCCTGACTGTATCCTGGGCTGACAGCTCAGCACCCCACTGCTGCAGCACCAGTTACAAACCGCCCCCCCGGCTACCTGAGCACACACCACTCTGCCTCTGGAACTGCTCCCCTGCCCGATCAAAGAACGCATAGTGAAGTCACTTTAGATCAGAGTCTTAGTCTAGATAAGTTGTATTTCATTTGCATAGTTTGTTAAGTAGGTTTAGAAGAATTGTTTGTATTATGTTCTGTAAGTGGTTAAAAAAATTGTGATTGTGTTCTGTACTATGCTAATTTGTGTAGTCTTGGTTAAGTTAGATCATAATAAGATTGCTGTTTCTGTATAATTGTGGTTAAGTCTGTCTCCCGCTGCCCCAAAACTCAATTGTATTACTGAAGTCTAGCATAAAACCCCATGTTTACCATTTTTCTCTCTAACACACCTCACATTTCCCATAACTGTTAGTCGACAATAATGTGCGGCTATGAACACCCTTGCACAGAATTGGTACTACTGTAATTTTACTGTTCATGTAATGTACAACTTATTACCACTATGTACCCACTATTAAAACCCCTATACCTATTTACAAAGAAACCCCTCCTCAATTGTCTAACAAACCCATACCCTCACTATTGAATTTCCCTTTTTGCATTTTCTTAATAAAGTTTATTTTACACCCACTAGTGCAAGTAGTTGTCCCCAATACCCTACCTGCTGGAGGGTCAGAGCCACTGTTGAAAAGAAGATTCCGTCTATATTTTTTTTTTCAATTTATACTAATATTCTAATTCTATCTCCTTGAGCTAAACATCCTCTCCTTCTTGTTTATGCCTTATATTCAGACTACACTCCTTGTGTTAAGCTAAGCTATTTAGTGTTAAATGAGTCCTGCCTGCATCCTGTAAACTTGCCATTACCGTATTGCCCTGGCCTCTTCTTTGTCAACAGTTGTTGAACGCATTCTACAACAACATCATACTTCACCTTTTGGGGCGAAGCCAGACTTGCACCGTGCCCTTACTTGTTAAACTTTGCCTGCATCAGAAAACACACACAGTTTGGCTCCGTCCCTGTGACACTTCTGTAATGATAGTGGGACTTAGCCTGCCCTGCATGTGCAGCAGGAAGGAGAAAGAAAACAAATCCGTGTACCTTATACACCCGTAACCGCCTGATCCTCGAAGCTCTCTCTCAGCTCACGTGTTTCAAACAGAGTTTCTACGTTTGCGTCATGTTTGTTTTATTGTACGTATCGGTTATCTAAATCGCATCCTTGTATAAATATTGTTAGGAGATATTTAGTCATGTGTTTTAATTTTAACCCTATTACGCTATCATACCGCTTCCCTACCC
>NC_133770.1:191541845-191549097 GCF_003597395.2 Chelonoidis abingdonii
CTTTGTAACTATCCCCAATAAAACTTTAAATTGATTAACTTTAGTTGTGTGTGTCTGCAGTTTGCATCGTGGCCCATATTCTCCTTGCATCCCTTACCTATATAGTCTGTTGCCACGTGCAGCCTGGTAAATAACAGGCCTGCATTTCCTTTCGCCCCTGCGAATACGTGGCAATCTACATTTAGTTCTTGTAATGTTCTCACATAAATCACTCCCTTCAGATCCATAATCATTTCCCCCTCCTCAGTTCCTGCCAATTTGTCACCATTTTCTGATACTGAAGAGCTCTGACCCACACTCAACATTCTGGGGGGTAGTTCCACCAGCGTCCTGTTGAGCTAGATCATCAGCTCTTTGGTCTAGGATAAAACCAGACTGGTTTCTTATACCATCTCACATTGCAAGTTCATATCTGATTTGCTGCTTTCCATCATTCCTCAGGCTTTATCAGCACTTTTGCTTTTCAATGATCATCCTCCTTTTTGAATATCTGCATTTCACATTATTTTCCTTCTGGCACATTAGCATGCATTTTTCCCAGATGAATCTCATTTTACTATCACATGGCCATATTTCTAAGCTTTCTATCTAGTGTCTTTGGCATCTCTGTCCTCACTGCTCTGGCCCTCTGAACAGAGTATACTCTGCAAATGTAATTAAAGTGCCATTTACCCCTTGTACCAGTTTATTAATATAGAGTTGTAAAATAAAACCAGATGTATCACCAAACCCTACAGCAACTGACTGGACACATCTGCCAGCACAGTACATTGAAGTCAGAGGACTTGCATGCATGCAAGAGAGGGCAGAATTTGTCCCCAAGTAAATACTTACACCAGCGGCTGGGCTCTGGCCATCCCGAATCCACAGATACGATACAATCCCTTGGTCGTCAGTAGACCGTGAGCCATCCAATGTAATAGAGTTATTAGGAAGCACAAGAACGTGTTTGCCTCCTGCATGAGCCCGGGGAGGAATGTTGTTTTCTAACCACAAAGACAATAAAGCAGGAGGATTTTCTCTCAAAACGTGCAAGATATAAATGATACACAACTGCAGAGAAACACACACAGCCTCTCCATAGTACAGTCCTCTGAGTTTCAGACAGTCAAAGACAAGAAAAATAATTCTGTTCAAAAGTGTCAGCAAGGGAGTAGGTGAAATTCAGCCCCAGTGAGAGAAGGCAGACTATTCTACTGATGTCAATGAAGCAGTTAAGGCAGGGCTGAATTTGACCTCAGGATTACTACAGTCTGGAAAAATAGCTGTATTACTAACAGGATTACTATTGAAGGGTACTCCCACTTTGAAAATTGACCCTGTAAACATGACACTGTGGGGTTCTATATTGTCTCTCAATTTCCAGATTAGATTTTCTCAGTTTACAAGGAAAAATATTTTTTTCCCCCACAAGTGCTAGCCTCATAAACTCAGCTTGAGATCTGAGAGTCAAGCTGGGTTCTTCTCCTCTTGATCATCACTGCTTGTACAGCCTCCACAGCTCATATGAGGCCCTCAGGGGCACCTGTGAAGCCATGTTGTCTTCAAATTATGCCCTCAGCAATATCTGTGCAGCTCCTTTGCCTTCAGTGAGTTGTCACAGGTCACCAATTGGATGTGTAACTGGAATTTGATAAACCTTTACATCGGCTATTGTATGTCCAGGGAGATTGAAGGTGGCCATCCTGCAGCAAAAAAACTTCAGGAATAGACTTCAAAGAGAATCTGCTAAGCTTCAGTTCATTCGCAAATTTGACACCATCAGCTCAGGATTAAACAAAGACTGTGAATGGCTAGCCAACTACAAAAGCAGTTTCTCCTCCCTTGGTGTTCACACCTCAACAGCTAGAAGAGGGCCTCATCCTCCCTGACTGAACTAGATGTATTTTATTGTATGCCTAGATACCCAAACTCTATCTTCCAATTGATCATCGATCTGTTTTTGCATTTTTAATGATTTTTATTTACTGTTGTGTTCATATTACTGAAGAGCGGTGTTCTTTTTCGTATCGTTTAAACCTTGCCAGTTTTAATAAAAGCATTCGCAGGAAAGGAACAAGTTTAATAATATTGATGATTTAATTGTACTATGATGTAAGTCATCTTTTCCCAGATTATGTTGTTCATTGGCTTGTTTCAACAATCGCATTATAACAAATAGAAATTTATATTTGACTACAAATGAATCTACTGCCTGTTGCAAAGAGTCTGATATGTATCTGAAATTTGCTTTAATCTATTGTTTCTGTGACATTTGAGCAGACAAATATTTATTTTTTATGATTAAAATGTTATTGGCTACATATACTAGTTGTATTGTTGATTTGTACCTTTATTTTTCTTTCTTCTCTCTATAATTCCTCTGTTTTATTATGCTAGGGAGTGCGGATCTACTCCAGTTATTGCATGCGCAAGGAGATTATAATTTCAGTTGATGTTAAGGCTGCTAAGACGCGATCACACTGAGGTCACTGTGATTGTACCAGCCTGGGTAGTATGAAACCTTTAGCCTTTGTAGCTGATACTCGCCTTTCAGTGTTTGAGGCCCTTCTTATGATTGCTTCTGATTGATCTCTCGTGGCAGACGGTATCCAAATGGTTGCTGCTCCAGACTCTCTTGCTTGTCTTTAAAGGTGAACAAGCAAGTAAAAAATAAACTGATACAGCAGTCTGTTCTGTGCGAGTCGCACAGCCAGACTGCATTTTTTAAGGACTTCAGCCAACTACTTTTGGAAAGTTGAATGCAGTTCTGTGCTGATTTCCTGCCAGCTAGCCCGCTTAAGCGGGTCGTTTGGCCATAAATCAGTGCTTCCTCAATTTTATTTTGCTCTGCAGTTCACCTTAGGATTCTTTTGTGGTTCGAATTTCGAATAAGGTTGTCGATAAAATGTTGCTGGAACTGCCATGTCAGGATTTCCCTTTCATTATGTTTGATTTGAAGTTGATGGTGGCACCCACTGGTCCAGTCTCATCAGTTGTTCATGAAGGTTATTCTTGCGGTATGGAATTTGCGATCTAGGCTCGCGGTGAGGTCAGAGTTTGGGCTGAAGCCCAATGTTGACACCGAATTACTTAAGACTGCGCAGTGAGCTCAGTCAGCTAGAAGCATGGCAGGCAGGTTTTAGTGCATGTAGACATACTCTGTTAGTAGAGTCTATGCAGGATGCCATGCTACAGTAAGCTCTATTGAGAAGATGCAAAGCTTTTAGTGTGATGTGTCAGGAAAATGACTGTAATGACTTGAGAAAGCAGACGCTCCATTCCTGCCCATTTAAGAACTCCTTAAATGCAGACGCATCTTGTCCCACTGTAGGTTTCTGCAGAACTACCTAACCCTGAATTTGCAGGACTCTTTTAATAACCCAGATCTGGGATCTGTGCTTATTTCTTTGCGCAGTGTGCCGCTTTATATATAAATCTATCTCGTATTCATTAAAAATGGCCCAGTGATTTATAAACCAACAGATGATGATTAGGATATGTTGTTGGTTTTTTTAATTATTCTTTTACGAAAATAACGTGCTCAGTAGCGGTGGCTGTCGATAGCTTACTTCATGGAAGCATCATCTGGATGGAGCAAAGTCATGATGACAGCTTGTTTTCTATCCTGGGAACATATCAGGTATTTGTAAAATGAGGTTAGTCCATTGCTTGGTGAGGAGAGTATCACCTATATAAAGAGATGCAAGCTGGAGATCTTTGGGGTTAGGTGCTTTGCTTGGTGGAGGATGGATGGAACTTTATGAAGTGGAGTATGTTAAAGGTTTAACAGAGCAAACTAATGCCCACCTGTTGACTGGCACCCGTTCAGCTGTTTTTTTCCTGTAAACAGCCTGATCCTACAATATACATATGAGTAAACTTTAGTCATGAAAGTTACATGTTTGTACACAAAGGAGATGTGGGAGGAACGGGATAGATTTGTGTTCGAAACCTGTTCTGTTACCTGCGTGTCTTTTGCTCCCCCCTCAACAAAATCTAGCAAAAAGTGCTTTGGATTGGTCTGGATCCGTGGTAATGCTGTTGCATCTGGTGCCATTCTGCTCGTGGGATTAGCAGCATGTCTATGGTTGTGGCATATAGGATGTCAGATCCACTTGCAGCTATTAGCATTTCTGCAGCTCCGTGGTATGGGTCAGGGAGTGTACAAAGCAAGTTTCCTGTAAAGTGGAGAACTGCCATCTCCCTTAAATGTGAAAGAGATTGCCTTGGACTGTCGCATGTTCCGGAGGTTCGAGACTTTCAGTGAATAAGGGACTGATGATGCTTAAATCCCCATTGTTTGAGGTAAAGGCTATCTATCCAGGACCACTTGAACTGTTCTGTGTTAGTATGTAACTTTAACATTATGGACTGTATTTACATATTTTACAAATTTGTATTGTTATTTATATTAGGCAATGTGACCAGATACTTAATTACAAGTAACCATATGAACGCAGCAGCTTATCACGCTTGTGATGCAGAGGACTGATTTGCTGGCACTCTTATATTTAATACTGTGTGGCATCCCCCCTGTATTACGCAGATGTGTCCATAAGTTGTGTGAATGCTTAGCGTGAGATGGGATAAGTATTCGGATTTATTGTTCCTGTCGTGACTTGATAACTGTGAAATGGGCTCCTTAGGTGTTCTGTAACAGGAATAAAATTCAATTAGTGGCGCAATTATGCTGGTGTACTGTCGTAAGTCAGTGTTTCACTGTGGGTGTAGTCTCATAATGCAATTAAAATGAATGACGCAGTGCACCACTGGGAGATTTGTCTGATTATTTTTCTGTTGATATTTTGTTAGTGGAGCCTACCTGTAAAAGAACATTGGGACAGCAGTGCAACTGTTAAGCGGTCTACAGGTGGTATATCACTTCCGATGACTTGAAGATTCGGATTTCGCCGCTCATCTCTGTTACGTGAGAAGGTCGCATCCTCTTTATGTGGAAAGCCTGTGAGTATGTTGATTATTTAGAATGGAGGAAATTGTAAGAATAGATTAGGTTTGGTTCAAGGGACTCGAAGACAATTGGGCTAATACCAATATCTATCAGAGATCTTGTTTCTTATGTGACTGTTACTATATTACTTTTAGACTTTTGTTTAATATTATACGAATATACATGTATTAATTGTTTATAAATTCACGGGAATGTGTTTACCTCAGGATGTTCTTTTGAATGCAAGTAATATTGGATTCTCCGAGAGTTATTCGCGCTGCCTGTTGGTTAGTATATCATAGAAACAGAAGCTCATGTACCAGCTACCTTACAGTAATTACATGTTTGTTATTATAGAGGACAGACGAAACGGTTTTGCCCAACACTCATCCCTGCAGAAGCCTTGCTGTTGTTTATATTGTGGTTTGTTGCTGTCACGCACTAATATGACAGAAGTGGCCCAATACCGTCTGGAGAGAAATGCATCTAACTTCGCCTGCAGTTTACATTGTTTTATAGAAGTGCATGAGATGGGGTGGCCAGTTCAGATACTAGTGTTCCTCTTGGTCTGATATTGTAGGGCTGATGATCTCCATGGCGTTGCATCCCTGTGTTACAGATGCGCTCTGTTCTGATTGATGCTAGTGAGGCTTAGTGCAAATTTGTTGTGTGTTTCTTACCAAGTTATTGCTGGTAGCCGTCTGCCATTGCTCTGTAATATGGCCTTCTACACAGAGCGGCTTTAGTACAATGTGTTTTTATGCTTTTTGCTCTGCTAGCACTGCAAGCACCAGCAGTGGGGAAGATCTGTTCTCGTTCTTCATGTGATCCAAGATTTGTCACGTATCAGGGTAGCTGTTAGTTGGATCTGTAAAGAGCAGATCCTCTGAGACCTTATGACTAGATTTTGGAGCATGATTCGTGGTGAACCCACTTTGCGCGCTGCTGTTAGTGGAATTTCAGGGCAGGATTATATGCAAGCGCTAGAGATTGAGGTTAGTGTAATCATTGGGGATGAGGCCTGTTTGCGTTGATGGTGTGACACCAGGGCGGAGAACTGGTTTTGTAGTTGGTCAAGCTTCCCGCTATTGTTTAATCCTGCTGATGGTGTCAATTTGCAGATGAACTGAGTCAGCAGTTTCTCTTTGAAGTCTTCTGAAGTTTTTTTGTGAGATGGCCCTTAAGATCTGTTAGTGTGTCCAGAGTTGAAGTGTTTCCTGCAGGTTGTGTATATTGCAATTCCATATTGATTTGTGTCCAGGCTAGTTATCTTTTCGTAGGACTGTTAGTTGGCAATGAACATGAGAGGTGCATTGTGATTGTTGGTGTATATTACATTGGTGACATGCGGTGATGAAGGGTGATGGTGTGGGTGTAGGTTAGGGTCTGTGATGGTTGCGTGGTGTGATATGGGACGGATTGGATCGAGGGTTTGTTGCATGATTGGTTCCTGAGGCTAGAGTTACTATGGTGCGGTGTTTGCAGTTGTGTGAGATATGCTTCAGTGGCAAGTGTTCGTGGGTGAGGACTGGCTGCACAAGGCCTTGGGAAGTGTGGGTCATGGTCAGGATGGGTTGTAGGATCCTATTGATGCGTATGCGTTTGGAGGTTTTAGTGGGGCTGTATGTGATGCCAGTGGGTCTGTTGGTTTCTTTTCTTGGGTTTGTTCTGAGTAGGAGGCTTCTGCCGTTACACGTCTGGCTCTGTTTGTCTACTTTCTTTTCTGTGCTGGGTATTGTGTTTTGAGAATGCTTGGTGGAGATATTTGTAGGTGTTGGTCTTGATTGGGGGTTCCAGCAAGATGTGTTTACTCAGTGCTTGGCTGTACACATGGATCGTTGTGGATTGTGCCCGGTGGAGTGAGCATGAAGGTAGCATAGCGGTCGGTAGGTTTTCGGTTATTTATCGGTGTTTTAATGTGACTCTCATTAGTTTGCACATGGTGTTAGAAAGTGGATCCCATGCGATTGGTCCGGTGAGGTTGTGGTGGGGTGGATCTGTTGAATTCATGGTGGAATTTTTCCGAGTACTCGCTTCATGGGTCCAGAGGCTGAAGTTCATCAATGTGGCGTAGAGCGCAGGGGCGTGTGGATGGAGCATGACGGAGCGTCTGTTCCGGTCGCGCCTAAATCACTGGCCTTATGTGGGCTTGCAAGGGTGCCATACGGGGCCGGCGGGGGGTGCACTGTCTGTGGAACTTATCGACTAACCACTATTTGGAGCATAAGCTTCGTGGGTGAAATTACCACTTCGATGATGTGTGAAATTTCCAGAGGCATGTATAATTTTGAGGGCAAGACTCAGTCTAGAAGTACAGGTTCT
>NC_133770.1:191549122-191612003 GCF_003597395.2 Chelonoidis abingdonii
CGAAGACTGTGAATGGCTTGCCAACTACAAAACCAGTTTCTCCTCCCTTGGTTTTCACACCTCAACTGCTAGAAGAGGGCCTCATCCTCCCTGAACTCACCTCGTTATCTCCAGCCTGCTTCTTGCTTGCATATATATATATATATACACACCTGCCCCTGGAAATTTCCACTACATGCATCCGACAAAGTGGGTGTTCACCCACGAAAGCTCATGCTCCAAAATGTCTGTTAGTCTATAAGGTCCCAGAGGATTCTTTGCTGCTTTTACAGATCCAGACTAACATGGCTACCCCTCTGATACGTGACAATTCTGTTGATGCACATGAAGAAGAGACCAGATCTTCCCCCAGCTATGCTGGTGCTGCAGTGCTAGCCAGAGCAAAAAGCATTAAAAACACATTTTTGTTACTAAAGCCAGCTCTGTTGCTTAGAAGGTGCCATATTTACAGAGTGCAATGGCAGGTAAGGCTACAAGCAAATAACTTGGTAGAATACACACAAGCAAATTTTGCACTAAGGGCCTCAGCTGATTTGCATGCAACAGAACAGAGCGCATCTTTAACACAGGGATGCAAGCCCATGGAGATCATCAGCCCCTAGATATTCAGACCAAGAGGGAACAATAGATGCTGGAACTGGCCACTCCCACTCTCTGCATCTTTCTATTAAAGACTAATGTAAACTGCAGGCTGAAGTGTAGATTGCATTTCTCTCCAGACTTGTATTTGGGCCACTCCTGTCATATAGTGCTGGACAGCAGACAAACCACATTATAACTACAGCAAGGCTTTCTGCAGGGATGAGTGTGGGGCAAAACACTGTTTCTCTGTCTCTGTCCTATAGATGAACAAACATGTGAGATTTACTGTGAGATTTTAGCTGGTACCTGAGCTTCTGTTTCTTGAGTATTACTTTAACTACACAGGCAGCGGCTGCTAACTCTCTGTGAGAATGCAATATTACTCTATTCACAAAGGATACATCCTGAGGTTAACACATTCCCGTGGACATTTATTAAACAATTAATACATGTATTATTTGTGTATGTAATGAATGTAAAAAAAGTCCTAAAAGTAATTATATTACAGTCACATAAGAAACAATATCTCTTGATTAGATATTGGTTTTAGCCCAGTATGTGTCTTCGAGTTCCCTTGAAACCAAACCTGTAATCTAGTTCTGTACTAATTTCCTCCCATTTTCTAAATAATCAACATAATCACAGTGCTTTCCACATGAAGAGGTGATTTGGCTTACCTTTCTTCACAGTAACAGAGAGTGTAGCTGTGCTGCTTAATCCCTGGTAATCTTTCACGGTCAGTCGGAAGTGATAGGTACCAACCTGTAGACCGCTTACAGTTGCCACTGCTTTGTCAATGTTTCCTATTTGCACAGTGGTTGGCCCACTGAAACAAAATATCACAGAAAAATAATCAGGACAAATTCTCCCATTGGTGTCACTCCGTCATTCATTTTATTTGCATTTATGAAGCACTTACAACCACAGTGATTAAGCACTGACTGTACTGGAATTACACCAGGCATGAATGGCTCACAGAATTTGAATTTTTATTCCTGTTTTACAGATACACTAAGGCATGCCCATGGTCACACATCAAGTCACGAGCAGGAAAAGAATCCAGGAATACTTATTCCCACTCTCCTGCTTTAATATTTCAACACCACTTATGGACACATCTGCTGTAATCACAGGAGTGCCACACAGTCATTAAATATAAGGAGTGCCAGCAAATCAGGTGCCTGCTGCATCACAAGCGTGATAGCTGACTGAGTTCATATTGGTTACTTTTTATTAAGTATCTGGTCACTTGCTAGATATAAATACAATTACAAAATTTTGTAAAATATTGTAAATCATTGTCCATAGATGTTAAAGTTAAAATACTTAGACACAGAAACAGTTCAGTGCAGTCTGTTGATGAAAGCCTTTACTCAAACATATTGGGGATTTAAGCTATCATTCAGTCCCCTGTATTCACTGAGAAGTCTAGGAACATACAGTGGGAACTATGTACATTACTATGTGCAAGTCTCTTGTTCACATTTTAGGGGAGATGGGCGAGTTCCTGCCATTCTTTTTACAAACTTTCGTTTGTACTAATCTGCCATGACTCATTATAGGATGCAGGCAGAAATCTCACAGGCTTTCAAGTTGGATCTGACATTCCTATATGCCACTACCAGACATGCTGCTAATCCCACGTAGCAGAATGGCACGCAGATGCAACAGCATTACACGGCATCCAGGAAATCCAGCACCTTTTTGCTTTCATATTTTGGTTGAGGTGGGGAGGCAGAGGGACCCAGTATCAGAACAGGTTTCGAACACAATCCTTCCTTTCCTCCCACCATCTTCCTGGTTGTGTACAAACAGTGGTACTTTTCATGTGACTAAAGTTACTCATATTTGTAAGTGTTTGTAGGATCAGGGCTGGTTTACAGTGAAAGAAACAGGCTGAAGGGTTTTCCAGTCAACATTGTGGGGCATTAGTTTGCTCTGTTTAAATCCTTTACATAGTCTCACTTCCATAAAGTTTCCATCCCATCCTCCACCAAGCAAAGCAGCATGAACCCCAAAGCTATTCTCAGCCTTGCATCTCTTTTATAATAGGGTTGGATACTCTCTCAGCCAAGCAATTGGACTAACCTCATTTTTACTAGATACCTGATATTTTCCCAGTGATAGAAAACAATGCCTTGGTCATCATGACTTTTGCTTCCATCCAGTGTAGTGCTTTCCACTGGAAATGTTAATTCCTTATCCGGACCAGCCACCGCTACTGGAGGACTGTTATTTTCTGTAAAAATAATTTAAAAAAACACAACAACATATTTCCTAATCAGTCATTTGTTGGGGTTATAAATCACTGGGGCCATTTTTAATGAATACAGAGATTTAGATTTTATATGATAAGCTGTGCACACTTGCTCAAAGAATATAAAGGCAAGGATCCCCAGAGTCTGGTTTATAAAAGAGTCTGCAAGATCTTCCAGGGTGTTAGTAAGTAGTTCTGCAGAAACCCTACAGTGGGACAGATTCTGTCTGGCATTTAAGGGAGTGCTTAGAATGGGGCAGGGCATGTGGAGTTCTCGTCTGCCTCTCAAGTGTCATTTTTACAGTCATTTTTCCTGGCACAATCACACTTAAAGAGCTTTTGCATCTTCTCATAGTAGAGCTTTACTGTAGCATGGTCATCTGCATAGATCTCTACTAACAGAGTATGTCTACATGGCAATTAAAAACCTGCGGCTGGCCAATGCTAGCTGACTTGGGCTCACGTGGCTCAGTCTATGAGGATGTTTAATTCTGGTGTCAACATTTGGGCTACAGCCCAAACTCTGGGACCCTTCCACTTCGCTGAGGCCTAGAGTCTGGCAAATGCATTACGCAGAGAAAACCTTCATGAACATCTGATGAGACCTGGACCATTTGGGGTGTCCACCAGTCAGCTTCAAATCCAGAACATAATTGAAAAGGGGAAATCCTTGAACATGCAGTTTTCCAGCAACATTTATCGAGCAAGCCTATTGAGAATTCAAACCACAAAAGGAATCCTGAAGGTGAACTGCAGAGCAAAATGAAAATTGAGTGAAGCACTGATTTATGTGCCTAACGACCTCGCTAAGCGGGCTAGCTGTGCAGGAAATTCAGCACAGAACTGCATTTCAACTTTCCAAAAGTCAGTTGTGCTGAATGCCTTATGCAGTCTGCTTAGTGGGAGCTTTCTGCACAGACAGACGTGCTGTAATCTATTTTTATTTTTTACTTTGCTGTTCACCTTTAAAAGACAAAGCAAGAGAGTCTTTGATGCAGCAACCATTGGATACTCTGTCTGCCAGCTGAGAGATTCAATGCAGAAGCAATTCAGGTAAGAAGGGCCTTCAAGAACAGCTGTAATTATGATGCTGATGTATCAGCTACAAAGCTAAAGTTGTTTCCAGTTTACCTACCAGGCTGTACAATCACAGTGACCTCAGCTGTGGATCGCTGTCTTGCTGAGTCTGTAACAGTCAGCTGAAATGTATAATCTCCTTCCTGCATTGCAGATAACTGGAGGTATGGAGTCCGCACTCCCTAGTCATTAGATAAAACAGAGGATTATAGGAGATGAAGAAAGAAAAATAAAAAGGTACAAAATAGTCTAAACAATACAACTTAGTATAGTAGCCAACTAACAGTTTTAATTCATAACAATAATAAATATTTTGTCTGCTCAAATGTGTCTCAAGGGAAAAATAGATTTAAAAGCAAATTTCAGATACATTATTCAGACTTCTTATGCAAACAGGCAGTAGTATTTCATTTGTAGTCAAATATAAATTTCTTATTTTGTTATAATTGCTGATTGTTTTGAAAACAATGCAATGAACAACAATAATTTCTTGTGGAACACATGTGACATTTACATTCATAATTAACAAGTTAAATCATCATCATTATTATTACAACTTGTTTCATTTCCTGGCGGATATGTCTTTTTATTTAAACATGGCAAAGCTGTTTAAACGTAGTACTTGTAAAAAGAACAGCTTCTCTCAGTTAATATGAACACACAGTTTAACTAAAATATCATTAAAATGCAAAAACAGATCTGATTGTATTCATATTGGGAAGATAATATAGGTTTGGGTATCTATGTAATATCAATAAAATACATCTTATAACATTATATTGTGTATTGTACGTTATTGATATTTTCACTAGAAGTGAAAGAAAATATTTAGAATACAGAAAGACCAAATCCTGGGCCCACTGAAGTTAATATCACTAATATCATAATAAGTTATGTCACTGACTTTAGTAGGATCAGGATTTGGTCCTAGAGGTAAATTGCCCATCAGGTACTCTATCATAATGCCTACCTCACAATTAATAGTAATCTGATATTTAAATATAAATGGGTAAAGGGACCATTATAGCTCACCTCCCAACCACCATATCAATAAGTGATCATTTGTGGCTTCATAACAATGCTTACCATAGCAAATCATGATGCAGCACCACCTATGTCTTTGAATAAAGATGTCATTTAAAACTATATAAAGTGTAATTTTTATTATTAATTAACCAGAGCTCATTTCTGTACTAAAAATCAGCTATTGGCAAATGCAACAGTCCTCACATCCTCAGCTTTGCAGCCACGAAGACTATTCCCAGTTCTTGAGCAGAAATTGTAACATGCCCTCACATTTCAGCATTAGATGATTGATGAGCCCATTAGGTTTATTAAGCCAGTGTCCCATTCACACAGGGGAGTTGCTTTGAGCTGTAGTAACTCCCAGAGCTATAGTTACAGGTTACACAGACGCCCAATTTCTCAGACTTAGAGCTTGTCTGCACAGTTTCTGCACCACTGAATCAATTTAGAAATCAATATAGCTAAAATCAGTGCAACCTTCTATTATGAACAGTTATAGCAGTAGAAAGCTGTTTATATGAATGGGAATAACTCCGTCCATATGAAGGGTTTGTACCAATTTAATTATAATCAGTTTCTAAACTAATATAATTATAGTGATACAAAAACAGTGTAGGCAAGCCCTGAAACGTCCTCATTTTCAACATGGACAAGGCCACGTATCCTTCAAAAGTGGCTTCTGTGGTTCAGCTGATCTGGAAATTAAGTCAGTCAACTCACTGCAGAATTAAGATCTGTGGCCTTGCAGAGTGCAAAAAGCCCTGGATAATTTTCATTCAAGTGAGTTCTTAAAAGGGAAACAGCCATAAAAATTAATAGATTAAATTGGCTTAAACTTTAATACGACTGTACAATTTTACTGAGAGCGGAAGATACTATTATGATGAATGTTGAGGGACTGAAGCTGATGGATCTAAAAGCTGCATTCTGTTCATGACAAATGTAATGAGCAGCTAAGCTTATTTTTGGAGGGAAAGAGCTGAATCAATAGGAGCCTCCATACAAACGATAGGCCACATGCCAGGCTGGTCAGAAGCTGATCTATGTAGGTGGAGGGGTTTCACTGAGGACTGAATGCAAACATAGGGAGATGGGTACTGTTGGTGAAGCCCCCTCTCTCTCTGTGGGAGAAGCAGCCAGCAAGGGAAGCACTGGTAATATGTGTCAGAAACCACAATGGGGCTGGAGCAAGACCACGGCTGGAGCAGACTAAGGCAGGTACGGGAAAGTTCTAAGTCCTGGAGTGACATTAAGCAGACTGAGCTACTGTTCCTCCCAGGAGGCATATACACCTGCCCTGAAAGTCACCAGACCAGTTCCTGGCTTGTGGATTGGCTGAAGCCTAGCAACAGAATGACTCATCAGTGCACAGAGCCGGCTCCAGGCACCAGCGCAGGAAGCAGGAGCTTGGGGCTGCCAATGGAAAGGGGCGGCACGTCCAGGTCTCCGGCGGCAATTCGGCAGCAGGTCCCTCAATCCCTCTCGGAGGGAAGGACCGGCCACTAAAGAATGAAGCAGCATAGTAGTGCAGCTGCCGAAGTGCCGCCGATCGAGACTTTATCTTTCTTTTTTTTCCCCCCTTCTTTGCCGCTTGGGGTGGCAAAAAAGCTGGAGCTGGCCCTGTCAGTGCATGAGGCTCAATCAGACTCTAGTTCAGGGATGACTCGTCACCTTACAATGTGGCCCTGAAAGAAAGCCAAGTGAGAGAGGGTAGAGTGCTGTCTGGAAAGAGATTTGGAAATGTGAACAAAGAAACAGTCCTCTGATCTGTCCCTACTGTGTTCAGGGAAACAGGACTTTGCGTACATTCTTTGTACATAAACAGGATTGCGTCTAAGAAATACCTGACTCCACCATCAATTTCTCCTCCTAATGGAAACAACTTGCAAGACCCTGAATGCTTGAGTCAGAAGGGATAATGCTGCTGTTAACAGCTGGATCCAAGGAAAGAAATTGAGAGCTGGGTATTCCTGTTGAATCAAGAGGGAACAAATAATGGAGCTGCTCACAGAAAACAAAGATGGCCAAAATAAATTAAAACAACACCAAAAGGAATAAAAATAACATCTCCAGACTCTAAAAAGAATTTAATACAAGAACTGCATACTTTGCATGAGTCAAAAGGAGTAACAATATATTTTAAACAACAACTAGCAAATGTGGTGAGTGACAATTTCTAGGTATTTATTTGCTGAAATTAGAAGCAAAGATAAAACAAGCTTTTGATATTAAACAAGAAATAAGCTTACCTGCATTGCTACTACTTTGCCTTTACTTTTGGGGCTAAGTGACCACTCGTAGCTGACAATCTCATGATCATCACTGCTCTGGTTTCCGTTCAGCGTGATGAAGTTTTGGGGCAAAGTTATTGCCTGATTTGGTCCTGTGTTGGCAATGGGTTGGTAATCCACTGGTTTGTTGACTGTCAGAAATGCAATTGTGGAGTTCGCTGCTCCATCTGAATCAATTACTGTTAACCTACAGGAGGAGGGAGGATATTGAAAATCCATTAGTTTGGATTTCTGCCAAGTTCTGAGTTCAGATGACCATGTTTCTCCTACAACAGGAGATGGCAAAAATAACACCTAAAACAAAGCAAAGTCAAGAGCACTTTCCCACCCTGATGTAAAGTGTTTCTAATGTGATCAACTGCTACAAAGGAAATCCAGATTCCTAAACTCAGGTCTTCGGTAAATGATGCGGAAATGATTTTCAAAACACTGCCCTGCACTATACTGAAAATATACCTGAATTTTTTAAAATCTCCCTGTTCTGGACCACAGGTGAAATTTTGACTCCATTTAAGTCAATGGTAAAGCTCTCATTTACTTCAACAGAGACAATATTTCATCCCAAGTCCCAAATTCCTAACACTTATGAGTAAGAACCCAAGGATTTAGCTCCCCATCTAATTCCTGTTAATAACTGAAGAAAAGATTGTTTGAGAAGTTCTGAAATTAGATACCAGACCCAGCAGAGGTGATGTAATTTAGGTTCATAGTGCCTTCTTTTTCCATTGTGGAAATAAAATTATTTCTTTTAGTGGGGTTTAGCATCATCCAAAATTTTTGAAGACAATGTTAATGGAGGCTAAGTCACAATACTAAAACAAAGAAGTTATATTACTGCTAACAACAAAATGGAAATTCCATTGTACTTTAAATTACGATTGAGATATAAATCTACAAGTGAATGAAATTCTGAGGTAAAGCTACCTGATTTAGGCATTTATACCATGCTCCTCATTGGGTATCAGAACACATCTTTAACTGAGCTCAGATGAACTAGCAATTGACTGAGCCCTCAAGGGTTAACTCTCTCACTCTAGAAGGCAGCAGGAAAGGTGGGAGGGCAGACAGAGACACACATCCTGTGTGTGAGAGAAAAAAATGCATATTTCTTCTTTAAGTAGCTGACCCCAGGCTTAAGTTAATTAAATCAGCTTGCTGAGACCGCAGCTACTGCCTAGAACAGGAATCGGCAACCTATGGCACATATGGCAAAGATGGCACGCGAGCCGATTTTTTATGGCACAAGGGACCATCTGAGCCGCTCAGCCTGCCGCCACTCTGGGATTCCCGCTGCTGGCCCCTTGCCAGCTGGGGTCCCGCCGCCGGTCCCACTCAGCACCCACTGCTGGCCTGGGGGAAGGAACCCCAGCTGGCAGCAGGCTGTGACCCCAGCTGGCAGGAGCTGGCAGCTGAAACCCCAAAGCGGCAGTGGGCTGAGCCACTCAGCCCGCCACCGCTCTGGGGTTTCCACCGCCTGCTCCTGCCAGTCAGGATCCCACTGCCAGTCCCACTCAGCGCCCACTGCTGGCCTCGGGTTCCTTCCCCCAGGCTGGCAGTGGGCTGAGACCCCAGCTTGCAGGAGCTGGCAGCCAAAACCCCAGAGCGGCAGTGGATGGAGCGGCTCAGCCCGCCGCCACTCTGGAGTTCCCGCTGCTGGCCCCTTGCCAGCCGGGGTCCCGCTGCTGGTCCCACTCAGCACCCGCTGCTGCCCTGGGGGAAGGAACCACAGACTGGCAGTGGGCTGAGACCCCGGCTGGCAGGAGCCAGCGGCCAAAACCCCAGAGCAGGGCAGGCTGAGCCGCTCAGCCTGCCGCCACTCTAGGGTTTCCACCGCCGGCTCCTGCCAGCCAGGGTCCCACCGCCGGTCCCACTCAGTACCCACTGCTGGCCTGCCGTTCCTTCCCCCAGGTTGGCAGCAGGCTGAGACTCCAGCTGGCAGGAGCTGGTGGTCGAAACCCCAGCGCAGCGGCGGGCTGACCCACTCAGCCCACCACCGATCTGGGGTTCCAGCTGCTGGCCCCTTGCCAGCTGGGGTCCCCGTCGCAGCCCCACTCACCTTGCTTCCGGTTGGAGTTCCAGCACAGGTCCCCTGCCAGAGAGGGTACAGGCTTCAAGTCCTGCTCAGCCCTACCAGCTGCCAGCTCCACTCACCTCAGCTGCCGATCTGGGGTTCCAGCTGGTTAACAACTGATCACTCAGAAGCCTGTGTGCAGCTTAAAGTATCCAACTACCTGCCACCAGACACTGGAAAACTCAGCAAGGAAAAGCAAGGGCAAGGATCACACTAAACTAATAAGATCTGCATTTTAATTTCATTTTAAATAAAGCTTCTGAAACATTTTGAAAACCTTCTTTACTTTACATATAACAGTAGTTTGGTTATATATTATAGACTTATAGAGATATTCTAAAAAAAGTTAAAATGTATTATCGGAACGCGAAGCCTTAAATTAGAGTGTATACATGAAGACTCGGCACACCACTGCTGAAAGGTTGCCAATCCCTGGCCTAGAAGCTTCCTCCTTCATGTGTCCTCCCTGCTCTATGGAGGTTGGTGTAAGCAGGGTGCAGGAGCAGGGGGGAGGGGAAGACACCCTGACATTAGGCCCCCTCTTCTCCCCTTCCCTCCCAGCGGCAGATCCAGGCAGCAGTGCTCCAAGCATGTGCCTAGGGTGGCAAGCCGCAGAGGGCACCCTGCTGGTCCCTGCGAAGGCGGCAGTCAGGCAGCCTTCAGCAGCTTGCCTGTGGGAGGTCCGCCAGTTCCGTGGATTCGGTGGCAATTCAGCGGCGGGTACGCTGAAGCCGCAGGACCGGCAGACCTCTCACAGGCGCGCCACCGAAGGCTGCCTGACTGCCGTGCTTAGGGCGGCAAAGAAGCTAGAGCTGCCCCTGCTTCCCCCATACAGCAAGCAGGAGTCTCTGGGAGCACCTCCAAGGCAGAGGGCAGGAGCAGCACATGGCAGTGCGGGGGAGGGACAGCTGCTGCACAGGGAACTTAGGGGAGAGAGGAGCTGATAGGAGGGCTGCTGGTCCACCCTGGTTCCAATCACCCACCAGCTAGCCACAATGGGCTGCTCTTCCTGCAACTAGCAGTGGACAAAACAGGCAGCTGCCAAACCACATTACAAGGGAGCATTTCACAACTTTAAACCAGCATGGTCCCTAATTGATCAGCAACTTAACATCGCAACAAAGTTTACCGGACTTTAAGTGAGGAGTTCCTGTTCTTCAGTTTCCCCACCTGTACATGGGTATAATAAATGGTCACCTGACATAGGTCTTTTGAGACTTAATTCATTATTGTATGAAGAACACTTTAAGATCCTTATTCAGAAGGCATTCTAGAAGCATCCCCAGTATGAGCAATGGGTCAATTTCCAGCCTCATTTACACCCCTGAGAATATGGAGTAACTCATGAAGTCATTAGAGAGACTCCAGACTTCTATCTGCATAACTGAAAACACAATATGGACCTATATGTCAAAGCAAGTATTAGCATACAAAGCTTGCACAGAGCACCACACTTTACACACATGTACATGAACTCCAAGTTCCAACACCTCAATGATGTTATGTTATTAGGCAATTTTATAACAACTGATTTCATATCAAATTTAGGGCTCGCATTAGCAGGCAAATCACCTGTTGAAGTCCGTGACAGTTCTGCCTATAAAGGGAGTGCAAGATTGGGCCCTAAACTAAAAGTTTCTAGAAAATGGAGAATTTATCATACTGAACAAGCACTCAGAATTACAATGGCAATCTCTGCTGTTGCACAGAAACTTGGATTGGCTCCAGTTTCAGCAGGCTATGCTGGGGGGCAAATGGTAACAGTGAAAAGGCTTTACTGAAGAAGTTAATGATTCTTGCAATATTGACTCACCAGAGTGCTTTGCAGTGATGAGTCTCCTAACCCCATTCTGTCTACAGTTAGTTCTAGAGCAGGACAACAACAGTTGACTACATAGGGATATCAAGGACACTTGCCAACTTGTGGAATGAAAAATAATGAAATGAAAATAGTCTCTCCTCAATTATAGAAAACATTGGGGTGGGAGGGGTGTTGAGTTTCTGATAGATCATTTTGCATAACACCATGCTGCAAAGCAAATTTTGATTTGCTGCAACATGTCAGTCTTGTGAAATCCATGTAAGTGTTTCTGCATTATCCTACTCCCTCAGATTCTGCAACAAGCTAAACTGAGGGGAATAATTAACCAAAGACATAGCTCTCTGTTTGAGGAGGCAAACACCACCCCAAAGAATATTGTTTATTATTATTTGTATTACCGTAGCACCTAAGAGCTCTAGTCATGGACCAGAACCCCAGTGTGCCAGGCACCGTGCAAACAGAACAAAAAGCTAGTCCTTGCTCCAAAGGATATACAAAAAGAAAAAATATCTTGAATTAAAATCATGATGTGAGGCTTGAAACACAGGAGGAGGGAAAGCAGCCAACTTACCGGAAAGTGTAATTTCCGGGAACAAGGTTAGACAAGTGCAAAACAGGCGTGTCAGCTGATGCCTTCTGTTCTCGCAAGGGACCTTTAATTTCCTCCCAGTGGTAACTCAGTATCTTAGTGTCATCTCTACTTTCTACACCAATTAAAGAAAAATACCAGAGTCCAGTATTAACAGGATGAATATTAAAAACTCTCATATTAAGAAACTTTAATTGGTTTTCTATATTTATCTTTTCAGACATGTTCACACACACATGAATACCCAGAGCAATCTCAATTTGCTGACAGGTATTAAACCACAACATCTGACCCACAGCAGTATTTCCCTATACTTAGAATAAGATAACTCCTGGTTATGTTGAGGTAAATGTTGATTTTTTTAAATGGCAACAAGTCTATAAATATGTAAGTGTATAATACAGCGATTACATTTAGGAGGGGGTATATTTAGCTTCCTTATTCCATTTTAAAAGGGAAAAAAATCATGAAAGGATATAATATACCAAAGAGACCATAGGTAATTCCACTCCAGCGCTTAGGGTAGCTATCTATTTAGACTTCAATCCTGCTTAAATTTTAAAATATGTGAGTATTTCCATTGGCTTCTGTTCAATGGGACTACTTGTGCATGTGAAGTTAAGCAAGTATGGAAGTGTTTGCATGATTAGGACCCAAGGGTTGATGATTAAATAACACCAATAAAAACAGAAAGAACGGCTCAGATGATGATGAAGAAGAAGAGTGACATTCAATACAAAGCAGAAGGAGCAACGGCAAGCTTTCTGAAGGCTCCTGCCTAACTCAATACTGGAGCTGTGAAGCATAAGAGCAGCTAGAAAAGAGGTTGTAGAAGAGGTCTCAGTATCCCCTATGTTACATGGTGAGATTTCCATACCGGCCTTGAACAGATTGGCATGACAGATGACAATGGGATTGGGAACTGGAGGAAGGACAGGCTATGAGATTAGCATGTCTGTGGGTCCAATGGTCCCCAACACACTGGTCAAGTGGAGAAGCAGCTGAGGGGGCTGCACCAGAGCCCTGCACCCTGCCCCCAAATTGGAGGATGCATTTCATCTTCCCAGCCTCCCCATGCAATTTGATTATGTGAAATCTGATTGCCTGAGCTTTCCATGGGTGAAGAAAGTAGAAGGAAAGAAAAAGGGTGAGAGCTCAAGAGTGGATTATTCCATAACGAACTTCATTCAGCCTCACATCTTATACACGTTCAGCCTGATTAGCTCCTGCCACGAACCTTGTTTAGTCATATATGCCCTCATTCAGCAAAGTACTTAAACACATGCCTAACTTTAACCACAAGTAGTTCCATCAACTTCAGTGAGACTACTCACATGCTTGAAATTGGGCATGTCTTAAGGACCTAGGTGGATCAGAAGATTATCCCTGTGCAAAGTGATTGTAAAACCACCACCACCAGTCAGAGTGAATGACTGCTGATTTGATAGCATTCCCCACTCACGTTCCCAGGCATAAATGACTGCAAAGTAGTGGAGAATTAAGACCAAAGTCTATGCCCATGTTGCTTTCCACTTGAAAATGGATCTAGAGAGAGAAGCTTTCATATTTTAAAAAATAAAGGTAAACAAAAACTAGAACAGAAACAATGGGGCTCAAATTTCCTGACAAACATCATAACCAAGTGTCACTTCATCAGCAGGACAGAGATAGAGGATGTAATGTTATAAACAAACATATAATACCGAGGCTCTTATATATGAGATGTTAGAGATGGTGGTAATAAATTAAATTTACCATCCATAAGAAACAACATTACAATTCTATATAAGGATCATAGCAAAACACCAAAGAGTTGCCCAGTACATACGACTGCCATCAATGAAGGTAGAAGTTGTAGGCAAAGACACCTCCTGTGCGTTGGGGGAAGCAACTGCCACGGGTGGTTGGTTTACTCTGACTGCTGCGTGAAAAAGAGGAACAGAAAACTATGTTTAAAGAAGATCTGTGCATGGAACTCTATTCTGCTGAGATTGCTATCTGTCAAATCTATAGGCAAATCAACATCCAACCAGTGAGCAGGAAGATTAATGCTTAGGCAGTGGGGAAAATAATGGAGGTTTTGTGCGAAATCAGATAGAAACTTTGCACTTAACAATATATTTTCTATGGTGAGAAGTTAAAATGCACTTAAAATGGTGTTTTCTTAAAGAACTATGAGATAGATAATTAAATAGGAGAAAGTTGCTCAGCTTTGCTTAATCTATTGTCTAACACCACCAGAAAATTGATTTCCTGCAAATTTTGAGAGTCGCAATGCAGTTTGCTGGATACATGAAGTAATCCATGCAGTTTTGGAGCCATACTGCAGGTCTGTAAAACAACAGTCCCTCTAACCTTAATTTTAGGATCCAGACTGTGAGTGATTAGGGAGAAAGGACAATATGCTCATATACCACTACTGGTCCAGACCTTTAGCCAGGCCAAGTCCCCTTTGTGCCACCCTAACATAAAGTGGATTTAAGGCCACCCCATTAGAGTATCGAGGAATTCCCTTGATGTAGGAGAATACCCTAGTGACATCAAGCTAGCACAGGCAGAATACTTAGAATACCTGCTGTACCTTCTGGGGCACTGTAGGGCAGGGCAGGGGAAAGGATGCTAGGTCAGAGTGCACTGTGCTCCCACAGTCCTACACTGGAGACTGTTCCAAACGGCCTAAGTTAGATCAGTGCTGTGGCTGCTTTAACTTGTGGAAGGGGCCAGTTCAGACCCCAACAGCCCTCAGCAGCTCACTGTTAGGTGGGTGAGTGGGTGGAAGTGGGTCTATAGGGAGACAGACATGTGAAATAAAGCCCCTCTCCATAGGTGCACGGAGCTCTGGAACAGCTTGGGATTCTGCACACTGCACTTAATTCAATTTAGGAAAAAAGTTCCCTGAAGAAATGTGTGGGACTGGATACAAATGTGGGAGGGGGGGGCTAGTTATTCTTTTAACCCACTAACGAAGCTTTAAAAAGGTGGTAAACGAGTCCTTGTGTTGAAAAATTTAGTCACTATTCCAGCAAACTGATTTACCTGGTTTGACAGTGACATTTACAAATCCTTCTCCAAATGCGTTTTCACCAGAAACGGTCACTTTGAAGGCATAGAGGCCAACTGACAGCTGAAGCATAGAAAAGAGTGTTTCCAGTTACAGGCAGGAATTTCACAGAGATCACCTGAACATTTAAAGATTTGCCCCTCAGACTGTAAACAAGCGACTTGAAATCCAGGCCTCCATCTATAAAGGCATGCGCAAAGTGTGCTGGTCATTGCCCAGCAGTGGGGATTGAGAAGGAGCTACTTAAGACACATTTACTTTGCCCTAAAAAGGAGTTCTCAACCAGGGGTCTGAGGCCCCCTGGCGGGCCACGAGCAGATTTCAAGGGGTCCGCCATGCAGCTCCAGCATTAGACTATCTGGGGTCCAGGGCAGAAAGCTGAAGCCCCGCCATCTGGGAGTGAAGCCAAAGCCTGAATAATTTAGCTTCACGGGGCCCCTGGTGGTGTGGGGTCCAGGGCAGTTGCCCCACTTGCTACTTCCTAATGCTAACTCTGACTTTGATATGCAGAAAGCCAGTTGTTGTGGCACAGATGGGCCGTGGTGTTTTTAATAGTATGTTGGGGGGGCCTCAGAAAGAAAAAGGTTGAGAACCCCTGCCCTAAAAGATCATCAGACTGCTCTGAAATGTGTGAAGACTCTGACAAGGACAAAGGAAACAAGGGAGCCTTGACAGTCGGTAAAACAAGAATAAACTTCTCTGTGATGCATAACTTCTAAATTACAAAGACAGGAGGGTCCCATTTCACTCTAACACTATAGCTCACCAACTTTTTCTTTCTGTTGAGGAATGTTAGGCCAACTCCTCAGCTAATGTAAACTGAACATGTAACTGCTCCACGGTCTTCAGCAGAGCTCTGCTGATTCACATTAGCTGAGGGTGTAGCTTTTCGGAAAGCAGTTAGAATTGATTTATAAGCCAACAGTCCTAAAGCCAATCTGATAACATGCTGAGGGAAGCATAACTGCAGTACTCATACCAAACCAAAGATGCCTCCAATGCAGACTGAAAAAAAATCCCATTCAGCGGTTATGAGACTGAAAACAATGAGGAGTCCTTGTGGCATCTTGGAGACTAACAAATTTATTTGGGCATAAGCTTTCATGGGCTAGAACCCAGTTCATCAGATGCATGGAGTGGAAAATACAGGAGCAGGTATAAATACATGAGAAGATGTGAGTTGCCTTACCAAGTGTGAGGTCAGTCTAACGAGATAATTCAATTAACAACAGGATACCAAGGGAGGACAAATAACTTTTTAAGTGGTAACAACAGTAGCCCATTTCAGACAGTTAACAAGAAGGTATGAGTAACAGTAGGGGGAAATTAGTATTGGGGAAATTAGGTTTAGGTTTTGTAATGACCCAATCTCGCTTACTTGAGAGAGTTTCAGAGTCCGTGTATGCTTCCGCTCCATTTCACCCTCATAGTCTGCAGGGTGACTGATCAAGCTCCACTCATAGCTGTAGGCTCTTTCTGGGAGTGAAAAATTGTACAGTACTTATTAGCCTTGCCTTCAGTATAAACAACTATACAGACATATGGGGAAATAATGAAATGAGGTTGAATGTCTACAATGCAAAATAATATAGTCAGAAACAATGACTTAATAAAAACGTCAGAACGACTATACTGGGTCAGACCAATGGTTCACTTAGCTCAGTATTCTGTCTTCAGACCACGGCCGATGCCAGATGCTCCAGAGACAGTGAACAGAACAGGGCAATTATCAAGAGATCCATCCACTGTCATCCAGTCCCAGCTTCTGGCACTCAGAGGCACAGGGACACCCAGAGCACGCGGCTGCGTCCCTGACCATCTTACCTAATAGCCATTGATTGATCTATCCCCCATAAACATATCTAATTCTTTTTTGAACTCAGTTATACTTTTGGACTTCACAACATCCCCTGGCAACGAGTTTCATAGCTTGACTGCATGTTTTGTGAAGAAGTACTTTCTTTTGTTTTAAACCTACTGCATACTAACTTCACTGGGTGACCCGATTCTTGTGTTATGTGAAGGGGTAAACAACACTTTCCTATTCACTTTCTTCACACCCTTCATGATTTTATAGATCTCTCCCATATCCCCCATTAGTCATCTTTTTCTAAGCTAAACAGTCACAGTCTTTTTTAATCTTTCCTCATACGGAAACTGTTCCGTATTCCTGATGAGTTTTGTTGCCCTTCTCTGTATTTTTTCCAATTCGAATACCTCCTTTTTGAAATGGGATGACCAGAACTGCACTCAGTATTCAAGATGTGGGTGTACCATGAATTTATAGTGTGGCACTGTGATATTTTCTGCCTTATTATCTATCCCTTTCCTAATGGTTCCCAACATTGTTAGCTTTTTTGATTCCTGCTGCACATTCAGCAAATGATTTCAGAGAACTATCCATAACAACTCCAAGATGTGTTTCTTGAATGGCAATAGCTAATTTAGATCCCATCATTTTGCATGGATAGTTAGGATTATGTTTTCCAATGTGCATTACTTTGCATTTATCAACACTGGGCAAGAAAATGGCAGATGAAAATCAGTCATCCAGTTTTGTGAGAGCTCTTTGTAATTCTTCAGTCAGCTTTGGGCTAAACTACCCTTTGTAATTTGTATCATCTGCAGATTTTGACACCTCACCTCACCCCCTTTTTCCAGATCATTTATGAATATGTTGAACAGCACGGGTACCAGCTCAAATCCTTCTGGGACCGCACTATTTACCTCTCTCCCCTGTGAAAACTTCTGATCTTTGAGTCTGATCTGAATCATTGCTCCATACAGTATGTGTCAAGCTGCTTCAGCATGCTGTAACTCCTCACTTCGGAGGTGGGTCCCAGGGCAGAAGGACCCCCTGCCGCTGAATTGCAGCTGAAGACTGGAGTGGAAGAAGCTCCGGGGGGCCCAGGCCCCGCAAGAGTTTTCCGGGGCCCCTGGAGCGAGTGAAGGACCCCACTCCAGGGGCCCCAAAAAGCTCTCATGGGGACCTGGGGCAAATTGCCGCACTTGCCCCCCGCCCAGGTGGCCCTGCCTCACTGTCACTGATACCAGCTCCTGAACTGTCCTGGTGCTTAACTTTCATGCACAAAGAATTCATTCTTTGCACCAGGAGCCGACAGCATTAAGAAAAGCTCATCTTAGTGTTCTCAACCTAAATTTGTTTCCAGCAGATAGTGTGAGTAGACACATTAGTCCAGATCCTCCCTGATATAAATCGGTGTAGCTCCAGAGGAGGAGATGGTTAATTAATTTGCATGCTCATCACAAAAGCCACACTCACCAATCATAGAATCATCAACTTTAAGGTCAGAAGGGACCATTATGATCATCTAGTCTGACCTCCTGCACAATGCAGGCCACAGAATCTCACCCACCCACTCCTGTAACAAACCCCTAACCTATACCTGAGCCACTGAATTCCTCAAATTGTGGTTTAAAGACTTCAAGGTGCAGAGAATCCTCCAGCAAGTGACCCATACCCCACACTGCAGAGGAAGGCTAAAACCCCCCAGGGTCTCTGCCAATCTGCCCTGGAGGAAAATTCCTTCCCGACCCCAAATATGGCAATCAGCTAAACCCTGAGCATGTGGGCAAGACTCACAAGCCAGACACCCAGAAAAGAATTCTCTGTAGTAACTCAGATCCCACCCTATCTAACATCCCATCACAGGCCGTTGGGCATCTTTACCACTAATAGTTAAAGATCAATTAATTGCCAAAATTAGGCTATCCCATCATACCATCCCCTCCATAAACTTATCAAGCTTAGTCTTGAAGCCAGAAATGTCTTTTGCCCCCACTGCTCCTCTTGGAAGGCTCTTCCACAACTTCACTCCTCTAATGGTTAGAAACCTTCGTCTAATTTCAAGTCTAAACTTCCTGATGGCCAGTTTATATCTATTTGTTCTTGTATCCACATTGGTACTGAGCTTAAATAATTCCTCTCCTCCCTGATATTTATTCCTCTGATATATTTATAGAGAGCAATTATATCTCCCCTCAGCCTTCTATTGGTTGGGCTAAACAAGCCAAGCTCTTCGAGTCTCCTTTCATAAGGCAGGTTTTCCATTCCTCCATTAATCTCTAAATCCCACTTCGAAATGCCCCTCCGCAGCTGGTGCCACAGAGAACTGTCTCTGCAGATTAAAAGGAGAAGTTCTGCCCCTTAGGTCCCCTCCTAGCTGTGGTTGTACATACAGCCTCAAAGCCAAGCTGTGTTCATGTGTCAATATTTTATGTCTCCTTGTTTGAAAACATTGTTAAACTCACCTGTTGGGGGTGGTGGCACAACAAAGGCATTGAGTTCAACTTCGTTTTTCGGTAGAGTCACCTGTAAGTTATCTCCAGCTGACACCACGAGTTCTTTTACTGTATCTGAAGAAGATAAAAGTATTACATTTTTAAAAAACAGAATAAGGGGGGAAAGGGTTTGAAAAATAAATTGTAATAGGGATTACATATTTATTGCACATCATCTGACAACTTTCTGGGGAAAGATGGGGAAGAGTTACATTTTCTTGATAAATTTGATTACGGATTAATCTTCTCTCACCAGCTTACACTTGAGAACAGCTCCCCCTGAAGCTGAAATCAGAATTAACTCATTTTTGTTTTAAAATCGATGTTTGTGATTTTTCCAGTATACCTTGTATATTCATTTTGCTTTGAACATTAAAAATCATAATTTTCCCCCCACAGTACCAATGTGTTTTTCCTTAATAAAAGTATGGAAATTTGGGACACTAAAGGGTAACAGTGGTGAATTAGAAAGGACATGGATGAGAACCTGAGCATGGCTGCATTCAATCTATATGTAGTCTTTCCTCCAGTTTCCCAGTGACTAGCTTTCCATTTCCAACAGATACCTATAGAGGGAACATATGCAGCAAACTAGGGGCCACATTTTGCCTAACCCTGTAAATGTGCACTACAGAAAGAAGAGAGTAAAGGAAGCCTCCTCCAGCTTCCAAACCCCCCATACATGATGCTTCCAAAAAGCCATTCCTCATGTTTCCCAACTACAGACCAGGAACCAAATTAGCAAATTAAGAAGCAGTCTAAATCTCAAGAGAGGCATAACCAGGCAGATTCGGAGAAGTCAGTTCCTGCAGACCTGCTAGCACCCGGAGGTCAATGCTGACTCTTTTTACAGGTAAGTGCTACTCCTGCATGCACTCTCCCTAGCATGCCCTGAGGCACTCTCTTCTTCTGCAGGATGCCTCTGATTGCATCTGCTCTGCCTCTATAGCTCTACACAGACCACCAAACCCAACTGTATCTGTTGTGCTTAAAGGCACAATTTGGCCCTAAATTCAATCAAATGTGTTCTTGAGTTGTCAGTCAAACAGCTCTCTGTTATTCTGATAACAGGCTTCTGAATGCTTTCTAATGCTTCTTGGAAGCATTCCAAAGAAATCACAACCAGCCAAGTCAAGATTACACCAAATAAAGTAACAACACTTACTAATGCAATAGGAGCTTGCTTTTCCACTAACTGTGTACTTTTTACAGGTTGGCATGATGCCGCAATTGACATGATTAATATGTTATTCATAGCGTCACATTTTCAACGTCCATGAAAATAGCAGGAGAACATGGAACACACAGCTTGGCTAACAGGTGACAGTATGCTTTGCATCTTATTTCATGCTGCCCTCCCACTAGGAACAGTCTTCCACTTCTTGGCCAAAAAGAGTCCTTCCTCTCTTCCTTCAAACCACTCTTCCATCTACAAGGTCTACAGATCCTTTAACCAATCAGATTTGTATAGTAGTGCACGTTCAGGCAGGGTTCAGTTAAACAGAACTATATATACCCAGGGTTTTATAATCCTTCCCCAATACTGAGAGACCGCAGCCTGGAGCACCCTGCTACCAGAGGCTGCATTTGCTGATGCCCAAATGTCATTTGTAAATTTTGAGCAGGTATGCCCAGCAGACCTCATCATCTGGTTCAGAAGATCTCTCAGCCCAGGAAGCTGCTACCACTCCGAGCAAGTGGGCTTTGATGCTGGTTGCTGGAGATATTCTTGTCTGAAAGGCTTGATATATGCACTATCCCAACCATCTTGAAATGGTAGATTTTGATGCTCTTTTCTTTGGATGATAGAGAGCAGATCAAGCACAGAATTTGCAAAAGGCCTGTATGCAACTGATTTAGAGTTGAGGTCTCCATGAACATTCAATGTATGCCAGAACTTCTCTCTTGTGTGGACAGGATCACAATTTCCTCAGTTCTGAAAAACTGAGTTAGTTTTTGGGATACAGGCTGGGTCTTTTTGAAAACCGTCTTTTCATTGTAGAATGTGCTATATTGCTTCTCAATAGGTGAAGCCCCAGACTCTGACACTCTCTTGGTGGAGGTGATGTCCATCAGGAAAGCATCCTTGGTGGAGAGGAAATACAGGGATACCTTCCTGAGGGGTTCAAAGTGATGCAGAGTCAGTGCGTTAAGAACCACATTGTGGTTCTATGGCAGCACTTGATTAATCTTAAAAGGATGAAGTAAAGATGCAGCTCTGAGGAAACACTAGCAGGAGGGAGGTTCAGTGCTACCTGCCCCTTGACTTCTCCCAAGTCCCATTTTAAGTCTTCTTCAGCCCTCTCCCTCTCTTGGATGCTACTGAGGAGAGGCAAGAGGGAGCACGGAAAAAGCTGCCTGGCCTGTGGTTGAAGCCACACACTTTGTGATATGGGGCTCATCTCATTGCTCAGGGGGCCCCTTTGTAGCTTTTTTCCCTTTGTCATGGTAGGGGGGACTGACACGTGCTTCAGGGTCCTGCGTTCCTGCATGTTTGGGTCCAGGCTGGCTACTCTTGGCTCAAAAGAGAAATTCTCCAAAAATCCCTGCTCTGATGGCTCCACTGAGATGTGCAAGGCTCTTCTGCCAGGCACTCCCATGAGCAGAGTGGAGCAAACAGCACACATTCAGGCTTTCCCCTTCTTCCCATTCTCCTCCATGCTGAATTCAAGTTTTGCCCTCTAACAGTCGAGCAAAACACTGACTTTTGGAAATATGTTTGCACACTGACATTATCATCGTCATCTCCATAGCAGGTAGGGAGTAAATGTCTATATTGTAAACTAAGCTTGGGCTCTAACTCACATCTGAGTCCAAGCCCCACTGCTGCCCACAAGCAAACCAATCTCACTCAGGTCAGCAGACATAGGGCACTGCTGGGGGGGTGGGTTAGAGCCCAAGTACTGTTGTGGCTTGGGTCCAAGCCTGTCATTTTGCAGCATGGAATGCAGCTCGAGCCACATTCCCGAGTCAGAAGGTCTGAGTAGTGCAGTATGGATGTGATACTCTGGCTGTGAGAGCCGGTTCCAGCAACTGTAAGCCCAGGCTTACAATGCAGTGTGGACCTGAAGTGTGGGCTTGGAAACACAGTCCACAAGTCTGGGTCTCCCAGGACCTGGCTCAGAGTGCAGTGTAGATATACCCAAAGTAAGAAAGTTTTATCAAACGGGGCCAGGCTTGCAGTGAGACGCTAAATTAGCCTGCTCGCCTCTGGAGGCTCATTTCACAACCAGTGCTGCTCAACTGAGAGCGCCTTCTAAGCATTTCCATACTATCCATTGCCAAAGATAAACCAATGAACTCTGGCTTTCACGGTTTTTCTTCATGCAACCTGTGTCACCAACTTAAAGTGCTGATAAGCTATGTTTTGGTATAAAACCTGCACTGCCCCACTGAAGTTGGTAATCAGAAATGACTGGAGCCACTAACATGGCACTCAGTGTCAGCACTGTCTGGGCACCAGAGTAGGGCTATTTGCCTTAGGAGGAGTCGACAGTTCTCATTTTATTTTTAATAGCTCGTCCTTGAAGAAAAAAGTTACCTGCTTTGGCAGCAGTGGTGGGAGATGGGAGCTGCTGTGTGACAGTGGCCTGAGAGATGACAGAACTAGCTGGAAGTGGTGTAATCCCATCTTGTGTCAGACTCCAAGGGGCTGTTGTTGGGATTTGAGTTCTCTCTGCAATAGCTTGGGTAGATTCCAGGTTGTCTGAAGGAGGATTATGGGAAGGCATTAGAACCTATAAGGGAAACAGTAAGGGTACAATTATTATGAATAAATCATTTTTCCTATTCAGAAATACATTATTTATAATGCATAAACTGAGCCCAGCGACGTGTGTCATTGGAATATCCTGAACATGAAGTAAAACCATTACCAATGAAGGCCCGCATTCTCCCATCATATTTTTAAGAAACTGCTTTCAACCTCAACAGGAGTTTCCACATGCAGAATGCAAGGATATGGCTATTAACAAACAGTTTGTCACATTCACTTGTGTCTAGTCTTAAATTAAGACTAAGCTTTTCAGGGTAGGGGGTATGTCCATTTTATGGATAACGATCCTTATCTACTGATAAATACCTGAACACTGACCAACCTTCTAAGGTTAAAAGCAGTGTTTCTGTAACTATGTAACGTCCGTTAATACTTAATATTTATATGGTGCTTTACATATTCAAAGCACTACACAACTACTAATAAATCACCACAACACACCAAGGACATAGGAAAGTATTAGTATACCCATTACACTGACTTATTTTATTGAACAGAAGCCAGGACTTGAAATAACTTGGTCAAGGCCACACACTGACGCAGTGCCACGGCCTGGATTCAGACGCAGGAATTTCTGAGTCCCTACCCTGTGCATACTCCCCTAGACAGCATTGCCTTAGGGCACATTAGAATGCATGTTGCTGTTAAAGGATGATGCATTTTGAAGGCAAGAAAGCCAGAATAGCATACAGACACATTGTAACCCAGATCCAAGTACACAAGTCTGAAAGTTTAAACTGGGATCCCCATACCCAACTATCAGATGCTTTACTCCTTACTGTCTGGTAGCTATCTGAGTGTCTTCCCTTGACCTAAGTTGCATTGCATTGCAATTACGCTAGGCAGGAGAAAGGCTGTTTGTTTGCAAGGAGCACACTCTGTTCTTATACTGTCATGTGACAGCAGTGGTCAATGAAACACTGATTTCCTCTGGGGCTACTATACTAATTTATTTTGATTTGAAAAGGGCCTACAAAGCAGAACATTATGGTGCACACTTCACTACTACTTCTGGGATCTTGAGGCAGCCCTACCTCTTTCCCAAGGTTGTCACTGGCTTGGACAGGTGGCTGTCTAGCTGCTTTGCTTTCAGTGGACTCCACTGAGAATGGTGTCATCTCAGCGAGAGATGGCAGCTTCTCCTTGGTGTGTTCAATAGGAACAGAGTTTGAATGGGACCCACTTTTAATCACGAGATTTTCCAGCCTACTGCCTTCCCTCTGCTTTTCAGCCAAATCCTCATGGTCTTCTTCGGTATCAGCTACTGTAGAGTTGAAGCCATTTTGACTGGCCACCATTAGGCCCCAGTCCATGTAATCCGTGCTCTCCTTCTGTTTGTGCTTGATGCTCAGCTGAAAGGGGTCCTGTTCCAAGTCCCTGTAGTCATCAGTGTATTCAGGTATCTCCTCAAAGCTGTGATCTTTACTCAGCAGAGACAGCTCCTTCAGGTGACTCACTTCCTCAGAGGGCTCACTCTGTAATCCCGCAGAGTGAGCCATATTTGGCAGCACCTGTCCATACCCTAGCAATGCACCTGGCCTCTGAGAAGGCCTAAGTACAAACGTAAGGTAAGACTTCACTGTTTCAATTTTCTTGGGTTCACAATTTACTTTATGCTGGCAGTTCACAATGTAGCAGCGCCGTTCAAACATCCAGGATAAGTCACAACCCGAAAGATCGCAGCAAGCCGCTATGCAGTCTGACATCGACATGGCATGGGGAACTCTCATAATTTTAGTGGTGTCTAAATTAGGAGATATCACTGCGTCCGAGTACTTGGCTCCTTCCGTGCACTGCTCACAGAAATACCCTGAAACAACATACACTGACATTAGGCAGAGAACTACAATCACACAGCTGTATAAGTTGCCATCATGCCTTGAGGGACTTTTCATACAAGGGCAAAAATGTAAACCATATTAAGATTAACTATAAATCCTTTCACCATGCACTAATTTTACCATCATTTTTCTTACAGGGTTTGCTAATTCTTGAAGATGTGTGTGCATTAAGAGTAATATTTTACACTCAGGTAGCATTTCTCATCCAGTGGTCTCAAAGCTTCTTACAAAGTATCTCTTATTCCATTTTACAAATACAGATGCTGAGGCAAAGAAGTTACATGACTCACCGAACATCCTACAGCAAGCTAGTAGCAGAGCAGGGAACATAAGAACCCTGATGGCACAACATACATGTTGTGACACTAGTAGACCAGATGCCAGCTTTTGCCAAGGCTGCAGTCGTTGGCTGAGCACTGACACAGTCAGAGCTGGAAATGAGACCAGCTCACATGTATGTTAATATTGTTTAAGACAGGTGTTAGACTTGTAAGATGTGTTCAGTCTTTAGGCAATATAAAATGCTTGTAAGTTGCTGTGTGCATAATTTTACTTGTAATGTCTGTATCCCATGCTATAAGGTAGTATGTAACTTTTGCTTTATAACTGTAAAAATGCCTGCTCTGAACTTGTGAACCCAAGCAGGAGGAGTGGTTCACCTGCCCATCAAGGACGATTATCAAAACTAAGTGGGCCATTGTGAAACATCACCATACAAAGACTGGGTTAATAGCCCTCTCACACCTGGGAAGGTGCGTGCAAGGAAGCTCTCCCATTAGCTTGAATTCTGGCATGAAAATGCTTCATCCTTTTGCTGTTTGGACTCTCAAGGACTGGAGTTAGGAAACTAAAGCAGGGATCCCCAGGGTCAACCTACATGAGCCCTGAAAGGCATTCAGTGCTGACAGATTAAAACAACTCCTCCTCCTGGGAGAATTCTGCACCAAAGAATTAAAAATTCTGTACACAATATTTTAGAATTCTGCATATTTTATTTGCCAATATAATCATGCCACTTTCAATTTTGGTAATTTATTTCCAAATACCTGTCAGCAATATGTCTGTAACAATATAGATGACCAAAAAAGATTCTAGAAATGTTTTTTTTGACAAATAGATTCCTTATTAGGCATATTAATAAAGAATTTGTAGTTTAAATGAATTATTACTCAAATACAGAAACATATTTCAAGCATCCCTCAGAAGCAGTGGAAAAGCTTGGGGGAGTCAGAGGAGCTGAAGGAAATAGAAGTAATTGGTGAGCAGGAGCAAACCCGGAGGGTTGTTGAGTGTGAGGAGAACTATGGAACACGGGGAAGGAGGATGCAGGGACAATTGGGGATGGGGGCAGATGTGCCTGATTGAATGGGAGAGGCTAGGGGNTGGGGGGGGGAGGGGAAGGAGAAATTATTAGGGAGTCTGGGAGCCTCACCTGTGTAGACCCTGGCTGACCCCTAGCCTCTCCCATTCAATCAGGCACATCTGCCCCCATCCCCAATTGTCCCTGCATCCTCCTTCCCCTGTTTCCATGTGTCCCTGAACCCCTACTCAGCTGCCTCTCTCTCCCCGACCACCATGCTTTCCTGCATCCCCACTCAGCCACCCCCTCCACCCCATTCCCGTGTCCCTGCACCCCCAATCAACCACTCCTTCTCCTCCATCCCCATGTGTCCCTGCTCCCCCACTCAGCCACCCTTCCTCCCCCCGAGTAGCAAGATAGACTGAAGTGCCCAAGAAAACTGTGACTCCATTGTAAGACTGTTAGAGTGCTTCAGGAGTTCACATTTGTCACTTGGTTCGTGAAATATAATTAGAGAACATACAACTAGTTTGGGGTGTCTTCCCTGCTTTTGACAGTCTGTCCTGAGGTTGGCAGTCACCCAGGCATGGTCCTGCACCATTCCAGCCAGCGTGACACATACTTTTTGAATTTGATTTTAAAAAGTAACACACACATTTTCATTCTGGTAAGAAAAAAGGAAAGCACCACATATGTCAGATGTTAGTCACATCACTTAATGAACCACATGATGGTGCTCAGATACCAAGGTGATGGGCATGGTACAAAAACCTGGATGGAATCTAATCTAACTCCTAGTCCTCTGCTTTAATCATTAGCTCCTGCTTCCTCCCAGGAGCTTGCTCCTTCCAACACAACATTTCTTTACTACTGTTTATTTATTGCAGTGACGTATGACATCATAGTTATTTCCATAAAAAGAGACTATTAGGTCATGAATGCAGGATTATGACATCACTGTAGGATGTGGAGGGGTGGAATTTTCAATCGAGCACAAATACAGACAATACTTAGGTCAGTCAATTACTTTTTGTAAAAGAAATTATGTTCCAAGTTTGCTCTAGTGTAAAACAAATTCCTCTTCAGATTTGATTATTTGTGTATATAGTCTCCTCAAAAATCCAGTTGCTATGTAAAAATGGCACATTCTTATTAACATGGTTTTGAGTCAGATTTCCTGACTTAACTGATGAAACCAGGATGTTACTGTTAGTGCTGCAGAACACAATTTTGGAAGAGTGAGCTGGATTTTACTCTGCATCATGCATCGACAAAAGCGTCAGCTGAGTTCTGATGACAGTATCTTTATCACTGGTGATGGTAAAAGAGGCAGAAAGAAAACAACCAGGGATCTGACATTCAAGCCAGGAGTGGCACCAGGGTTTCTGGTGCCCTAAGCAGAATTCGGGGGCAAGACAGGCATTTTGCACACTCCCTACAGGGCACGCGGGAGCTTCTGGTTGTGCTCCTGTCGCACTGCCGAAGAAGGACCCTCCACCAAAATGCCGCAGGCGACAGCAGCAGTCATTGCCAAAATCTCAGCGGTAGCTCAATTGCCTGCCACTGTTGTCCATGGCACGTCGGCAGAGGATCCTTCTTCGGCGGCGCAACAGGAGCGGAATCCATGGGGACCGTACAAAATGCCGCCCCCCGAATCTTGGAGGTTTAGGCGATTGCCTAGAGTCGCCTAATGGAAGCACCAGCCCTGATTCAAGCTAAGGATCAAATCCTACTCTGCTGTACTAGTGAACAAACAAGTATAAGTATGGTATCCCCAGTCAGCACTGGCTCTTGGGCAGACAGACCACTGCTCAACTGTTACTTTTGAAAACTATGGTCTATATTTTTATAAGTGAACTTCATGCTGATGCAACGTGATGTATTGACATTCCGACAGATTGAAGTCCTTCATTTACCCACAGCATAGGTACAGCATGGATCAGTTTTACCTGTCAAAATATAGTTCAATGTCCATGCTCTACCCAGCCCTGGGCCTCTCTGAGGGCAGTAGTTGTTTCAGATCAGTGATTCTCAATCTTTTTCATATTGTCTCTCCATGTCACGAAAGCAGAAGTTTCAGGACCCCTTCTAATTCATTCAGAAAGGAAGAGTAGCAACGACCCTCCTGGACCTGTTCATAGCCCCAGGTTGAACACCTATGTTTTAGAGCTTTTACGATTTCCCCTACACAAGCAGGCATTCACCCGGTTATGTCTAAGCATTACAGCACAGGTAAGTAGCTTGATTTTCAGACGTGCCGAGTACTCCCAAGCTCCCGCAAATGTCAAATCTGGCCAACCTCCCCCCTCCCCCTCCAAAAAAAAGTGTCAAATCTGACCATTGAAAAGTCAGCTCAAGAAGTTCAGTGGGGCTCAGCATTGAGCAACACGCATCACCGAGGGAAGCTCTATACTTAAAAAGATGCAACAGTTCAGTTGTGCCACTATAGCACTACAGTGAAGACGCTTCTCCCATCAGTAGAGTTAGCCCACCTCCACATGAGACGCTAGCCATATTAATGGCAGAAGCCCTCTGGTTGACATAGTGCTGTCTATGCTAGGGGTTAGGTCAGTAGAACTGTGTTGCTCAGGGGTGTGAATTTTTCACACCCCTGAGCGACACAGTTATACCCATGTAAGTTTATAGTGTAGACCTGGCCTGAATGTCTTGGAAAGTCAACAGCTGCCCTTCCGTATGGATGCACGAGAGCAGATTTTTCAAGAGATGCAGTGATATGCATCACTCCCGACAAGGAACAATTGAGCCTACTGTGCCTAAGCCAAAGCCCCATGAAGTCAATGGAAGCTTTTCCACCAGCTTCAGTGGGAGCACCAACTGGCCCACTGTAGAGTCTGAAGCAGTAACTGGGCACAATTGGATGATGCAAGGATGAAGTTTCAGCCTCAGCACTATATTCTTGGTTGGTTGGTTTCAGCTGGGATATGAAAGCCCTGCTTTCAAAGGCAACTCAGTCTGATCTCCAGTTTTCCCATCTGCACTCCACAGTGGTCCCAAGTGAGAGAATTTTGATGTCTGTCTGTCCGATTTGTAAGAACCTTGCTGAAAAATTAAGTACTTAGATGGTCAAGTTTTAACACTTGGGCCTGCAAAACTGTGACCTCAGTTGACAGCAGGTATAAAATTAAGCAGTTTTTAAAAACTGTGCCTACAGTCAGTTGTGGTCAGAAAGTAATATGCCATTCCATTCTGGAAAGAGACTGTGCAAAAATAGCATCATGCAGTTCCACATGTATAGTGCCTGAATGACTTGCAGATCATGTGTGCTTAGTTTACAGTTAAAAAGATGTTTTTCCTAATTTGCCAGCGCTGCAGAGTCATGCTGTGAGCTTTCTGGTTCATGCAGCATCACCAGCAGTAAAGGTTCTGTAGGCCAAATACATCTACATCTGTGCTACCTTATAACTACAGCAAGCTTGCACAGGCATAACTGAGGACATAACTTGGAGATAATGGAGTTGCACAAGTGGCCCTATCACAGATGTTAATAATTCTGCTGATAATGTGTAAACCAGAAAAGAATAATCTCACACTCCCAGAGCTGTTTTGGGCTAACTTTAGGACAAATTAATAAAGACAATTTTCCCCCCACTAAAGTCAGCAGACTTAGCTCTTCATACATGTGCAGGGAGCAGATCTGTTGAGTAAAAAGGCACCATTTTTACAGTCACTTTGTAGAGTAAAGTTATTCTTTATAAGGAATCCCCCAAATCCCTCTTTGAGCTGCAAGGTTCCCCTGCTCCACACATTTCCTGCTTTACTTCTCTACCCTCACTGCCTGAAATCATAACAACGATCTTTCTACCTGAGCAGCATGGGACAGCATGCTTGAACTGGGCAGAAGGATTCCAGCAAAAACTAACTGAGGCTTCCTATTCTTTCACTGTCAGGTTTCATAGGCCAACTGAGGCATAAATGGCATGGAGATTGTGGTAATTTACTAGGCACCAAATTGTGTGTGGCTTGGTGATTATACGGTAATATACTGGAGGTTATCAGGGTTGTTTATAGGGCAGATGGAAGCTCTTGCATGATTACGATGACAGTGCACATGGACTGGTTTGGTCATTGGGTCTAACAGTAAGCTGTGCAGCAGGAGGATTTTCAGTATTTTAAGTGAGAAATATCAGATGGAATTAATCCAGCCGTTAAGGACTGCAAAGGGGAACCACTGATAAGGAAGAGCAGGTCAATTTTAACCCCCGTCCCTTTAAGAAACTGATTTGATGTCAAGCTGATGCTCCGAGATTCCCCCCATCCCACTTATTCCCTCTCCAGCATTCTTGCCCCTGGCCTCACCATAGCCAGTCAGAATTGGCTGTGGAAGAGGAGATCTTAGGGCCCAGGGAACAAATCAAAACAGTCCCATCTCCTGAAGACTGAGCATACACACACACATACAGCGCTCCTGGCTCCTGCCATTGTGGGAAATGTGGGACAGACTCAAAGCCCAAGCATGGCCATGCTGCCACTACTCAGCCAGGCTAGCCTTAGATTTTAAAGTTGTAGGCAGGAATTCTGCTAATGCCGAAGAAAAACAAGCTGAAACTGCAAACAGGTATTTCTAACTGAGGGGCTGTTTCCAGCCATTTATAGCATAGCTAGTTTTCAATCTCCAGGCTTGCTGGAGTCACAAATTCAGATCCTCAAAGGAATGACTCAGCTCTTCATCCTTCCAAGGTAGACAAATTGACTTCTGTGTAGTTTTCTACATGAGCATCTATTGAAATAGACCTTAACTGAGGTCACATGGGCACAATCTACATGAACATGGAAGATCCAGTGTTAGTTTTCATAAGGATAGGGTAAGGTGGGGTCTGCCCCAGTATCCTGGGCCAAAATCTCCTCTCCCCACACCACTGTGCTGTGGGCTGGCTGGCTTCCACATCCAGAGGTGGCTGCATTTTAGTGGTGTTATGTGTACATTTATATTGGTCAGAGCTTTGGACGCCTTTGAGAGAAAAGATGCAATAGAAGTGCAAAATATTGTATTTTGCTATCCTTCTCCAGCATCATAAAGGGCTGAGACACTTTTGATGAGATTCTGGAAACAAATTAAAAAAAAAATAGCTGTCTTCCAAGATGAGAACTTTAATTCCAACTTTCAAGCCAGAGCCAATTTTCACAGCTGAGTTATAAGCCTCTAAAGAACAGGATTTATAACATAAATGCTGACAAAGGCTTAACTCCGGCAGCCTTAGCAGGGACCTATAAAAAAAAAAATCACTATCCTCAAAACCAGAGAAGCCAAATTATCCAGAAGTTCATCAAAATCTAAAGTGGCACTGCATGAGTTTCTGAGGGGATGGCGTACACCTCTGTACATAAGGAATATGATTTCATTCTCTCCCCGCAGCCTGCTTTCATCTTATTTAGAGCCTTCCCCTCCCTGAAATCTTGTAAGCTTTTATACAGAGATACTTCAGGGAAAGCAGAAGGCCTGTTTCTTGCTTCAGAGACCATTCTAATTGCAGATTAAACACTGGAGGAGGGGAAGAGCAAATAGAGAAAAATGCTAAAATTATATAAAAGCAAATCGTTGACGCGTGGACAAAACCAAGAGCATTGCAATTAGATTTACAAACAATGGGCTGCAAAGCTTTTACAGTAATTAGAGCTGCAGTCTGCAGGATGTTTACAATTCTGTTATAGGGCCCAAGATCAGCTGCTGAGCCTCTCTAATTGGTTCACTGATCCTGATGGTTCATCTTCATTTCACAGGTTGCCAGGATCCCTGTTTGTTGCTGATAAATCAAGAAGAATTGGTGGGCAGAGTAGACTGATTTGATTTCTCCCCACTTGGTGGGATTTCTCTCTTGACCATTTGGTGGGAATCTTTCCCTGCAGCTGTGCTCTGAGAAGGAAAAGGCTATTTACCTGCCTCATCCCCTGTATCCCTATGTAATATTGGGCAGGATTTTGGGAGACATAGGTCCAGTTCTCTGCTCTGCTACTGATTTTTTGTACGACCCTGGGTAAATCACTCACTCTCTTTGCTTTGATTTCTCAGCTGTAAAATTGGGGATAAGGGTACTTCCCTAACTCACAGAGTGTTGTGAAGGTAACTACATTACAGATTGTGAGATGCTCAGATAACAGGGACCACATCAATACCTTAAATAGATATTTTTTTTTGAATGGTGAGTAATTCATTCAATTTGAAATATACTTAAAATATGTCCATATGGTAGGTGCTGTACAAAGCCCATAGACAAAGACAGTCCCTCCCTGAAATCCTATAGCCTAAAAAGACTGATGCTGGAGAGACAGGACTCACCATGAAATTCAGAGGAGGAAATAGCTTCACGTGCAGTTCTGTTCTGAAAAGTGACTCTAAAAAGGGATTGTGGTGTTCAGGTTTTATTAAACACCAAACTCAAACAAGTAAAAAGTTGGTCTGGCCTGAAAGTCAAGCTGGGTTCTTTTCTTCTCCAGACATCATCAAACTCTTAAATTGTTGCTTTTGGGTTAAATTATACTGGCTGTTATGCTGAACAATCCCACTATTTGAAAATTATGCCTTCAGTGACACTTGTGAAACCTCACTGCAGTCAGCAGGCCTGCACAGCTGTACCTCACTGGAACTGGTGAGTAAACAATTCTGTTGATGATCTCAAGAAGGAATAAACTCTAGGCCCTTCTCAATAAGCTATGTTGACTCCACAATGCTAACAGCTATAAAAATAGACTTTACTCACTAGAGTCAGCAGCTATGACTTTGCGCAAATGAAGAAAGGAAACGAGTTGCAGAGGAAAGTGCCATATTTACAAAATAATTGATCAGCAGAGAATGACACATTTTGTTTAAGGTGTTGCTAACTCTCAGGATATTATTGTGACTCTTGGCATATTTGGAGTTTGTCTTAAAGCCCCAGCTCCTGGAATCATGTGTTTCATGAAAATCCTGTCTTTCATTTAAAAAACAAAGTTTCTAGGCTCTGCAGTTGTGAAGAAAAGTTTTAAAAACATGACCCTAATGTGTCAAAAATCAGAAAGCACATCAAAAGAAACTAGATTTTTAGTCTCATTGTGATATTTTGGGGTTTGACTCACGATTTTCGAGCACATAAGGTTGGTAATAGTGTACTGAGAACTCACAGCTTGTAGGAATCTCAGGAGAAGTGTGTTATTAAACAGAGAAATGGGAATGGCACCTTTGTAAATGGCATTGAGAGGTTGCTTTATGCACACAGGGCTGCATTCCCCAGAGCAAGGAGATGGGAGTTCTACAACACCTGTAATTGTGACTATCTTTGTTATAAAGGCTAATCTCAGAACAAAGTAGCACAGCGTGAAAATGCAATAGCTGAATATTGCGAGTCAGACATGATGGCACCTCTGAGCTTTATTACGCCAGTGGAAATGAATTGCAATAGAATGATTTTATAAGATCACTGTGATGCCAGGTTGGAGTACGTCTCTGCAAGTGTGCCATACTGAATTTAATCCAATATATTACACTGTCAACTAAACAGTTGTGTCTATGATGGTAACCAATGCATGCTGTCTTTATCAATGAGAGAGCTGTACATTCCCTGCTTTAGTTCAGTTGGAATGGCATTTTATAGTTATGAGATATAAATAAATATAAAATCAATTTTGGAATGCATTAGCACAACCACTCCTGATAGCATGGCCAGAATAATTTAGACCTCATTCAACACAAAATGATTTTATCAATTAATGGATTTATATCAGTGGCAATAGACTCCATCAGTGTTTCTCAAACTTGGGACGCTGCTTGTGTAGGGAAAGCCCCTGGCAGGCCGGGCTGGTTTGTGTACCTGCCGCGTCCACAGGTCCGGCCGATCACGGCTCTCATTGCTTCAGGCCAATGGGAGCTGCTGAAAGCGGTGGCCAGTACGTCCCTCGGCCCACGCCACTTTCAGCAGCTCCCATTGGCCTAGAGCAGTGGAAGCCGTGATCAGCCGGATCTGTGGACGCAGCAGGTACACAAACCAGCCTGGCCTGCCCGAGGCTTTCCCTACACAAGCAGCGTCCCAAGTTTGGGAAACATTGGACTACATTATAAGAGACTCATACACACTTAAGGCCTTGTCTATGCTACAGTTTTGTCAACAAAAGTCAGCTTTCAACAACAAAACAGTGGAGGTGAACACACTGAAATGCTCCTCCCACCAATGTAACTCCCCTTTATTGCTGACATTATAAAACCACCTTTACAAGAAGCGTAAGACTTATGTCTGTAGACACTGCGTTCCTTATACTGGTGATCATTCTTGTCTATTTCATGGATCCCAGCAAGAAAGCTGGCTTCTGGCTCCCAGCCAGGCCTCTGCTCCCGGCTTGGGCTCCCCACTGGGAGCCCTGCTGCCCACCAGGATGCTGACTCCCCACTGGAAGCATGGCAGCCAACTGGACTTCAGGTGCAGATCATCCCCCCCGGAGGCAAGATCAAAGCTTGGATGGGAGTGGGGAGGCGAGAACTCTCTGCGGGAGGGAGATGGGCTCCCGGTGGAGAACTGCACGGAGCTGAGAGCCCTGGCCCTCAATCCCCCACACTGTCCCTCTTCAGTCGGTGGAAGTGCTCCTAGCGAGAATGAGCACCACTGACAGGAGGAGGGTACTGTGAACATCAGCCACCACAGTAATTAATGCCGTGGCTGTAAGTCATAGAATCATAGAAGATTAGGCTTTGAAGAGACCTCAGGAGGTCATCTAGTCCAACCCACTGCTCAAAGTAGGACCAACACCAACTAAATCATCCCAGCCAGGGCTTTGTCAAGCCTGACCTTAAAAACTTCTAAGGATGGAGATTCGACCACCTCCCTAGGTAACCCATTCCAGTGCTTCACTGCCCTCCTAGTGAAATAGTGTTTCCTAATATCCAACCGAGACCTCCCCCATTGCAACTTGAGACCATTGCTCCTTGTTCTGTCATCCGCGAACACTGAGAACAGCCGAGCTCCATCCTCTTTGGAACCCCCCTTCAGGTAGTTGCAGGCGGCTATCAAATCCTCCCCCAACCTCATATCTTCTGCAGACTAAACAAGCCCAGTTTCCTCAGCCTCTCCTCATAAATCATGTGCCACAGACCCCTGATCATTTTCATTGCCCTCTGCTGGACTCTCTCCAATTTGTCCACATCCTTTCTTAGTGGGTGGCCCAAAACTGGATGCAATACTCCAGATATGGCCTCACCAGTGCCAAATAGAGGGGAATAATCACTTTCCTCCATCTGCTGGCAATGTTCCTACTAATGGAGCCCAATATGTGGTTAGCCTTCTTGGCAACAAGGACACACACACATCAGTTTGAGATTGTAGTGTAGACATGCCTTAGTGAGATTCAAGGAGAAATTATAAGTTGCAACAAGAGTTTCATGAGGTCAGTTGACCCACGCATGGGAGGTGCTGAGTGTCAAAGACATGATACATAGCAGTGATAGTAAGACACCAATATTCATTGCCACACTTGGGTCAAAGTTCATCACATGAGTCAGTATCACATAAGTGTGTACATAAGGTCACACAGCAGAGGTCAGTACCCACTGGCCTCAGTGTCTGCTGTTATATGTTCCCTTTACAAAAACCAAAAATGCTCTCAGTGAAAAACAGCCATGCCAATCTAATTCAGACAACTAATAAAAAACACAAATAGAATCATCCAGTGTACAGGTCAGGGTAGCTCATCTCAAAGCCTTTGACAAAGGAGGGGACTGGTTTTTAGCACCTTCCAATAACTACTATTCTCTCTCAAGCACACTGCATCAAGCCCTTATCATGCAAAGTCAAGTGAGCTAGTGAAAGAGTCAGCTCAAATAGCCCTGGAAGACTTAACAAATCCATGCTCAGGACTGTTAGGAAAATGCAACATACCTCACAGTTCTTTAGAAGGATCACTAGTTCAGAGAATCAGAGATAGAAAAGCTAAAAATTTTAGCACAAAAATCTAACAAGCTTCTTGAGCCACAGACAATTCGCTTTGAAGGAATTACAAAAGGTTATGTCACTGTCACAGTGAGTGAGCATACATTGACTTGTTACAATGAGCATCTCCTGGAAGATGCTGAACACCTTCCAATTCAGTTCGGGAGTACGGCATGTCACAGAACCACACCCTTACTGAACTGTCTTGGCAGTGCACTGAAAGGGTTAGTGTCTCTGACTTTTCTGCCAAAGTTAATGGAAGTGTGCAGAGGAGGGAAGGCACACAAACAACATTCGTTAACTCCTAATTTACTGTTCAGAACTATTGCCTCAGGGACAGAGAGAAGTCCGGAATACATACCTTATGATGTGAGAGATAAGTAACAGGTTTGCTTTGGAAAAATAATTGAGACAGGGTAACAAGATATAATTAATGAACAAGTCTTTTTAGATATCATGAAAGACTTTTTAGCCTAGTAATAACTAACTAAAACCATTACTATACACTCCTATAATTTGGTAACACTCTTAATGAGTCAAATTCATTATTCCTTACACACAATAAGCTCCCACTGAAATTTTCTTCACCAAAGAATACCAGTGTGGGCCACATATTAGGATGTCAAATATGGTTAAATAGTATATGAATAGACACATGCATCCACTGTTTACTATACAAAAACAGGCACATCTTCCCCTCAACGGACATACGGTACGACTGTTGCACAGTGTTCTAGAGGATGGTTCTAGACTCACCACCAAAATATCCTAGAGTTAATGCCATCTCATTCCCAAATTCAGCAGTTTTATTAAAACTAGGCATACTAGTAAGAATCTCCCCTATTAACCAGCTAATCCTGCTTGCATCTCAAAAGACTTGCTGGAGTCCAAATAATTCTTCTATTAATTTATTGAATTCCAATAATGTAGATTCTTCCAGTATTCCCACAATTCCAAAAACTGTTAGCTCTCTGGCAAAATAAAGACCTTATATGTACATTTGACCTTTATTCTGTAGTGTCTGTGCTAACACTGCCAACATTAGAGATAAAATGATGGATGATAAAGAGGTAGTATTGAGTATCAGAGGGGTAGCCGTGTTAGTCTGGATCTGTAAAAGCAGCAGAGAATCCTGTGGCACCTTATAAACTAACAGACGTTTTGGAGCGTGAGCTTTCGTGAGTGAATACCCACTTCTTCAGACGCAGGTAGTGGAAATTTCCAGGGGTAGGTATATATATGCTAGCAAGCAAGCTACGAGGTTAGTTCAATCAGGGAGGATGGGCCCTGTCTAGCATAAGAGGTGTGAAAACCAAGGGAGGAAGAAACTGGTTCTGTAATGAAGGGCCATTCACAGTCTTTGTTTAGTCCCAGAGGCTGATGGGTGTCAAATTTGCAGATGAACTGAACTCAGCAGTTTCCTCTTGAAGTCTGGTCCTGAATTCTTTTTGCTGCAAGGATGGCCCACCTTAAAGTCCATAGGTGCTGAGCTCAAGTTCTCTGCAATTTGACACCATCAGCTCTGGCTAAACAAAAGACTGTGATGGCTTGCCATTATAGAACCAGTTTCCTCCCTTGGTTTTCACACCTCTACTGCTAGAACAGGGCCCCATCCTCCCTGATTGAACTAACCTCGTTATCTCTAGCTTGCTTGCTAGGATATATATACCTACCCCTGGAAATTTCCAGTACCTACGTCTGACGAAGTGGGTATTCACTCATGAAAGCTCACGCACCAAAATGTCTGTTAGTCTATAAGGTGCCACAGGATTCTCTGCTGCTTTTACAGGTAGTATTGAGAATCTCTATTGCTTTTTGTCTGTTTGCTTATAGCTTAAAAAAAAAGTCACCAGTGGTGGTTGGGGGTGGGAGAGAATTGGTAGCATTTCCCTAAACTGTGTCTTTATGAAAAGAAATTCTATTTACCTGAAAAAAATGCATTTTTATTTTCCATCCACCAGTGGCTTGATCAGGCCTCAGCTCTGATGCCTGAAAGCATTCATCCTTCAAAATGTTGTGCACCTGTGAGGACCTACTCCATCTAAAGAAGAGGTGTGGTCATTGCTTCTTCTCTACCACAGTGCTGTTGGAGCATATGGCCCTGCCCAGACCTAGATATGCCTCTTATAGTGCTCCGTTCCCTTTGCATGCCCCAGCATGTGTACTTAATTATGGCTGACCCAGAATAGATAGGGAAGGGTTTCTTGGAACCTTTCATCCACCCTCACCTGCAGCCTATCTGTAGTGGCCAGAAATCAGTTTTGAACAGTCTCTGTATATAGTCCCCTTTCTGCTATCAGATATAGAATTGTTATGTCACCAGAACTCTTCTTAGTGAGGAACAGCAACAGTCTCCTTTCCTCAGCCTATTCTTATTACAAAAATCAGTAACGTTTGCTTCATTCACTGTGCACGATTCAGACATTAACACAAGAAGTAAACTCCTACCTGTTATTGCCCACAGCAACAAGAACAGAGTGCTGAGCTCAAATGCCATTCTACACCAGGCAGGCAGTGACAACCAGGCTTCTGGCCAGCTGTTTGGAGATGATATGTCACCTTAGTGTAGGTTTCCTCTAATACTGTTTAGTACCCAGCAGGAGCCTTGAAGGGCTGTAACAGACAGCAGAGGAAGAAATAGGTCAGACATTAGCATTTTAGACTGTCACAGCACAAGCAGAGAGGATAAATGTAGGCTTCACAATTACTTCCCCAGCTTCTGCGTGATGGATGAAATAGGAGATTGGGCAAAATGAAGAATAAATTACTTACCTGTAACTGTTGTGCTTTGAAGGTACAGAAATAGCCTACACTCTTGGGTTCCTGTATCCACAAAACACCAGTAACACCTCTATGCACTTATTGAACAAAAGGAGTTTATTTCTGCTTAAGTGGAAAGTGAAATGCAACCTTCACTGTGGAGCCATTAAAAATACCTTCAATATTAAAATTCCAGGCTTCAAAAGATAAGTCTGTTAACTTATGGGACTTCTTGTGTGAGTAAGGCAAACAAGGGCCTCTTTGAGATTTTCAGGAAGACGACCTTTCTTCTCAGGACTGTCAAAGTTCCTCCAGGAAGCCCGAGCAACTAACATATGGGCTTAATGGGGAAGAACTAATTCCAGCATTCCATTTGAGAAGGAAAAACAAGTTTTATTTAGCTACAATCTACTATGCATACAAAGGATACGGAGGCATACCCCATAAGGGAAGGAAGCTGAACCTTTCGCTTAGGTATAGCCCTTTCAGTACAGAGAATCACAGGTAGTTTCCTTTAGTAGTCAGTGAATCGCTGGAGTTTGTTACCTTTACAAGCAGGACCGGTGCTAGGGTTTCTGGCGCCCTAGGCGCCGGGACATTTCGCCACCCCGCGCGCGGGTCTCGCGGCTCCCTGACCCCGGGGGGCGGGGAGGGTGCCCTGGGGTGCCGGGTCGCGGCGGCGGCTCCCTGACCCCGGGGGGGGCGGGGGCGCCTGGGCGCGTGGCGCCCCTGACCGGGGTGGCGCACCTGGCTGCCGGGCGCGTGGTGGCTCCCTGACCCCGGGAGGGGGGGGGGGACGCCCTGGGCTGACGGATGCGGCGGCGGCCCTACCCCGGGGGGGCGCCCTGACCGACCGGGGGCGGTGGGACGCCCTGGGCTGCCGATGCGGCGGTAACATCGCATGACCCCGGGACGGGGCGCCCTGGCTGCGGGTTGCCGCGGCAGCTCCCTGGACCCCGAGGGGGGGGGCGCCCCTGGGCTGCGGCGGCGCTCACTGAACCTGGAGGGGGGCGCGCCCTGGGCTGCGGCAGCGGCTCCCGGGGGGGCGCCCTGGGGCTGCTGGGGCGCGGCGGCGGCTCCCCTGACCCCGGGGGGGTGCGCCCTGGGACTGCGCGGCTGCGCACTGACCCCGTGGACACCTTGGCTGCCGGCTTGCAGGCAGCTGCTGCGCCAGGCAGCAGCTCACCCCCTCCACAGCAGCCTAAATGTGCTGCAAGCTAGCCATTTAATGAAATTGGGGGGCTGCACCACTTTTGGCAACGGCCCAAAGTTCGTGGCGGCCCGAGGCGACACCGTCCTGAGCAGAATAGAATGGCTTTGCCTGACCCGGGGGACACCTTGGGCTGCCGGCTGCAGGCAGCTGCTGCCGCCGGCAGCTCAGCCCCTCCAGCAGCAGCAGCTGCAACCATTTAAAAAATTTGGGGGGGTGCCACTTTTTGGCACCCCCAAATCTTGGCGCCCTAGGCAACCGCCTAGTTGGCCTAAATGGTTGCACCGGCCCTGTTTACAAGTCAGTCACTAAGCTGGTTACTGATGTGACCCTACAACTTGGCCTTATATATGGCAAGTGACTGACCTGATACAAAAGAAGGAGAAATACAGGAAGAAGAGACTGTTTTGATATGATTCTTTTACACAGGCTGATCTAAACATGGTAGATATTGAAACCGCTCCAGATTCCAGCTGGACTTCATCTGCTCCACATAGAATCCAAGTGGCCATGCAGCACCAATTCATTAGGAAAGAAAGAATCTCCAAGGTCCCTACAAACTATCTGCAGTTTTGGAGAAGGGGAAGGTTAAAGCAGAAAAACATTTTGCTGAGAATCTCAAGTCCCAAATGTGAAAAGCAGTGAATATGGCAAGCTGCCTGCAAAACTGTGGAAGGTTATTCACTTTTCAGAAGCCCAACACTCATTTTAAAATATTATTTGGCATTTATAAGCCTAATTCTACCAAACAAGCAATAAAATTCCTTTTTGAGAGACGTCCTATTACAGAGAATCCATGGCACCAAGCATGGAAACCGTTATCCTGATTTATTCAACTGATACAAAACCAAGGAAAGAACAACTATCCGTCACAAAACAACACTACTTTATGCTTAAGAGTGTTTTGATATTTGCAATTACAACTCCCCCTCCAAAAGAAATTCCTAGAAACAGGATGAAAATGTATTAATCCACTTTTTCTTCCCACTCTGACCATCCTTTGGTAAGCATCAACTATTAAACAAGAAAAATCTTTATTTTAATCTAGGACTGCAAAAGCTTGTGCAAAGCTGGGGTGTGTTTTTGTAATTATTCAAATAAACTAAATTCAACCCAGCTGTAGTTCCACATAGGGCAATGAAGTTACATTAGGAATTAATCTGGTCCAGCATGCTTAACTGAGAAAGAAAATAATGATACTTTGTTCTTAAGCAGCACCTTTTTCCAAAGGATCTCCAAACACTTACAAGCATTAGTTCATTTTCATAAGATATCTGTAAGCTAAGCAATTATTATTTAATCCATTTTACATTTTAGGAGCTAGGGATAGCAATTTCTATTATTAAAATTGCCAACCATTTCTCATTATAACCCCAAAGTTCAACTACTTATAACTTTGTCAAATTTTAACTACTGGGACTGAAACTTTCCATGTTTGGTCTCTGTTTCAGGTTTAAATTCCTTGGGATGTTTCAGCTGTTTTTGAGAATAACATTAGGGAAAAACAAGAAGTTTTGCCAACCTTAACAATTTTTCCAACTTAAAAAATCCCCAGCACCTTGGGGTTTGAAACAGAAATTTGCAATTTGGCAAAGGGATAGGTTCCTAGAGTCAGAAAGATCTTTTTCTGTGCCATTAAAAATCCATCCAAAACTGGACAAGTCATGAGCCACAGAAAACTGCCATTTGTGCATGTGCAGTAGAATTTATTAGGAGCTTGATCCTAAAAATCTAACCTCTGGGTATGCTCTCCACCCCTCACTGATTTCCTGAAGCAGTCCCACAAATCAGAGATGTCTCTTTAGGATGGACTGGACACATGCTCCTCTGGCCTAAGGGAAGGTGCATTGGACTGGAAATCAAAACAAAGGGTGAAGTTTCACCTCTTCTTCTGACTGGCATTAATATTAAGGATTGTGAAGTATACAGAGTTATTAAGCAAGGCCTTATACCCTTCCCCCCAAAGGGAGGTAAGTATCAATCGCTTCATTTTACAGAAGGAGTAAGTAAGGGTTCCACAAGGCCATATCAGGCAGCAGAACTGGGAACAGAATTCAGGTCTCTAATACAGATGATCCAAGACTTAGCTACACTGCCTCTCATAAATAATATGCCAATTCTAAGATGGCTTCAAAATGGAGCCCCTCCTGTATACATAACTCATTTTTTCACTGTAATATATTCCATAGGTGCCGACTCCATGGGTGCTCTGGGGCTGGAGCACCCAAGGGGAACTCCTCCCCTCACCTTCACCTCCGCTTCTTCCCCTGAGCGCGCCACATCCCCACTCCTCCGCCTACCTCCCAGCGCTTGCCACCGCCAAACAGCTGTCTGGCAGCCCAGCAAGCACCAGGAGCGGGGAGGAGCAGGAACGTGGAGCGCTCAGGGGAGGAGGCAGGGACGGAGCAGGGATTTGGGGAAGGGGTTGGGCTAGGGGCAGGGAGGGGGTGGAGTTGGGGTGAGGACTTTGGGGAAAGGGCTGGACTGAGGGCAAGAGGGTCAAGCACCCACTGGCGCGAGCAGAAGTCGGCGCCTATGCTATATTCCCCCTTTAGTGGCTGGTTCACAGAGGTTAACAGCTTGATGCTGATGCCAACTAATATAGATATTGCTTTAGCAAAAATTATTAATATCTTTGCACTGCTGAATCTCTTGGATTCAAACCCTACTCATGATGCTTGTGGAACAAGGGATTGTTTATACAACAGAATTTGTATCTTTCTAGAAAATTAGGTTTCTATAAACCTTTGTTATAAGTATGAAAGTAAAGTGTCAAAGATAAGCATTAAAAAGGCAACAAGCTTAATTTCACCCAACTTGCATATGCATTATGATACAGACTGTTTTTACCCTATAGGACACCTGCCTCACTCCGTGCTTTTTTCTGATGACAGGTAACTATTTTTATTTACTTTCTATGTAACAAATCGCCAAAGCCTGCTCCCACTGAAGTCAATTGGAAAACTACCTTTGATGTCAGTGGGAGCAATATCAGATCCAAAATGTATATAATGCAAAAACTAAGAGTGCAGCCTTTCCTCCACTAAAAAAATAGAACATCTGTTTAAAAATAATAATGACTTTAAATGTCTAAATAACTGGGTCCATGAACACTCTCCAGAGGAACGCAGGGTGTAGCCGTGGGGAAGAATTCCAAGGTTAAGCAAGTTCTGCAGACATATACCACTAAAATGAAACTATTTTCTTTCATAGGAATACCATGTACCCTCCCCCCTCTGATTTATCCCACGTTATTACACTGTCTACGTACAAGTGACATGAGACACACTACATCAGAGCTTATTTACCTTGATGTAGATAAATCAATAAATGCATGTATTTAAAAAATGATGTGAATGAAAAGTTTGGTTTAAAATCACAAAGCCAGGGGATCTGGTATTATAGCTGAATCTCTGTCCTGCACTCACACATCACTGAGCCTTTTTATTTTATAATGATGGGAATAGAGAAGATAATACTGCCAGTATTAACTTTGAATTTTCTTGGTTTTCATCAGTTTAAGTCAGACCTGTAATCACATTTCAGAGGAAGAGCTGCTTAAAATGGACTGTATGAAAGTTTATATGACAGTAAAAATATACATTGCCCTACACTGAAAACCACTTTTTTTTTCTGAGCCAGCTTTCAGCTTTACTTGACTCAAATGGAATTCTGTATCTGGCAGCTTGAAACAAACATTTCCACTTCGTGATTTTTTAACATGCTCAGCAGCGGGGCAGACCCCCAGCACCACTATTCAGAGGTCAAAACAACAACAACAACTAATTTCCCACAGAACCATTCTCTGTATTTCAAACCTCCTGGGTTTTAACATAGACTAAAATCATTTTCCCTGTTAGAGAGAGAAAGGGACCAGCCAAGCATTAACATTTCCTATACATAAATTACCCCAGGGTTAGAACAATAAAAAATTGTACAGACTGGGATTACCTAGATTAGGGACATGTGAATTCTTGGTCTGCAGAGTGGTGAATATAGCATAAGCCACTATATCCAGGCCCTATCTTCCTCCCATTGACATTAGTGACAAAACTCCCACTGGGCTCAGTCAGGCCCATACAGGAAAGCTCAGAATCTTAAAATGTAGTTCACTGTTGGTACTGATGGCACCTGCATCAGCTGTGAGAACAGTTCATCTTCAAGGCAAAATAATCAAAGACTGGAAAGCGTGTGCGGTTAGGATAGTCACAGAGCAGCTCTAGAGAACTGCAGACTGCCTGCCAGTGGAATGACAGGACTCTGAATACCTTGCTCATTAGCAACAACTTTACTCCTGGAGGAATTCTGCACCAAAAAATTAAAATTCTGCAAAATTCTGCATATTTTATTTGTCAAAATAACGGTATATAATCACGCTGGTTTGGTAATTTATTTAAACTATAATCCAATGGATGGAGAATGGGAGTGGGGAGTACTGGGGAAAATCCCCAGACCCTCTTGCCCAATACTAATTTATTTCTGGGTATTAGTCAACAAATATATGTAGCCATATGCTCAGGGTTACATCATAGGCAACTGAAGAGCAAGTGAGGGATGGGGAATAAAACTCACAATTTATATTAGCTATGGACCTTCTCCAGAAAAGTCAGTAGCAAACAGTTCACGGAGTACATTTTGATAGGATTTTTTTTCAGTCAAAAATTTAGAGCAGTTCTAATCAGTAAAGCACCATAAGCATTTATAAGGCCATACTGTCCTTTACACCACTCTGGCAATGTAAAGGAGCCTTAAAACTTTTGCACCTATTTTATACTCCTGCAGGAATTCACAAAGACAATGGGAACAATTCACTAAGCAGGCAGACTGCTACATTCTTCTCTGCCTGAAGGGAGAGAGCCTGCCCCACGCCTGTCTCCTCAGAAACACCCCAAAGTCCTGTCCCTCTACGCCAAGCATGCCACAATACCAAGCGAGAGGGAAAGTGTCTCTCTCACACACACATGACTACCCTGCCCCCTCACCCCCAGCAGTAATTTACGTCTCTACTGGCTGCGCAAGGTGCCTGAACCAACCTGCCTGCACTGCCAGGGAGGGGTACATGACCAATCCTGTGGCTTCTCTTTGCTTCCCTAGCAGAAGTCATTTTTCTGCGGGGAAGCAAAGAAATCTGCGGGGAACATGAATTCTGTGAACATGCAGGGATACAGAATTCCTCCAGGAGTAAACATCACCACAGGGAAGATTTTCCACTGCCAGGAACCCTGCATACTTTGGGTTATGAGGCCAGAAGAACAAGTAGAAGTAATATCTGAAACACTTTTTTTTTTAAACTAGACAGATTTCATGTTGATGATGTCCATTCCCCAAAACAGGAAGATACAGTAAATGAAACCTCCTACTTATTAGATTGTCCTGATTTTTTTTTAAACAAATAACAATTTCAAATTGAATCTTTCCATTAAATATAGCATTAAACAATCCTTCAAAAAAAGGGTTACCCAGGTAGAACTTTTCCACAATTGCACCATTACAGTTACCCCTGGCATCTCTGACTACCACAGAAGAGAAGGGAAAATACCATGACAGCAGCACTCACCACTAGTATCACAAGGAAATTATCTGGGGCAAAGCAGGCATAATTCTAATGCCAAAGGATGGTGTAACAGTGGCAAACGTTTCCAAATTAGGTGTCAAATATTAAATATCTAAATAAAGGAGCTAATTTTCAAACTATCCACAACTGCTGTTGAAGACAATGAGATTTACTGGCACTTGAAACCTAAGCAAATCAGCTCCCTTATGTAGGTTTTGAAAATGGGGACCCATGGTTATAGACAAAACCCTCTTTAGTGCAACTTCAGTACATATCTGTGATTCTGATCCTTTGTCTGTTCAATTTGTATAAAGTTCTGTATGCCTTGTTTAATAACTGCTATAGGTTATTATAGCCTAATTCTAGTCAATTTTGTCAAATTCAGGACTCTTACTAAAAATAATTATGGGGAAAAAAAAACCAAACTACCCAGTTAAAAATACCCTATTACGTTGTACTGAAGGACTGCAGGATCACTTGTCTGTGTAACATGCATAAACACTAATCACTGCTATCCAATGCAAGAACACAGCTAAAGCAGAAAAGTAATGATTCATTTAAAGGGTCATTTTACTGTACAATATTAAGCAGGTATGATAGCTACCTGAGTAACAAATGACTTCGTTATGATTTCTGCAGATACAGCGAACAACAAAGGAATTCCTAATAATGAGGCACTTTAAAGGTTATGCAGTACCAAGAACAGTTTACAGTTAAAAAAAAAATGTATCAGTGAACGGTGTAATTGCCCTGATGAAAAATTAAAGTGCCATTGTCAGCACCACAATTTACACCACATTGTGACACATATAGTGACTGGAAACAAGTCGAAATCATTCAGGATTGCTGCCACTTAAATTGCAATACAGATATCATTTGCAGAGCACTTAGTGTATGCACATGCCAGAGCACTTCATGCAGTGTGGTAAAAATAAGCTGAACTCAATAAATGCATCAATATAAGACTCAAAGATGCCAAAGCACTCTGAATCCTCATTTGGCATAAATCCTAATCTCAGAGGGGAGGCACCTGAGGACAAAAACTGATGGATTGTTATGATCAGCTGGGACTGTGATCAACAGATCTCTTGGTTTCCACACATTATTAATTTTTGTATGAAAATGGTATCTCTTATTAGTTCTCTGTATCATTGCTGAATATTCATTACAAAGGGGAATACAGTTGTCAATTTTCAAAATGTACTGTCAATATCAAACTAAAGAGAGAAAAAAAATAGGTTTCAAGGGTTTGCTAATGGGACAGACAGCCTCTTGGTTGATCTTGATATGAATCCAGCTCATATCTGCAGTGCTGAAAGCCATGACTGTCTGATGGCTGATCAGTGGTCTCTGTGAGGAGGCTGCATGGACACAGTCTCAGTCCAATTCCTAGTGGATGGGTCCTCATCACAAAAACCAATAGCCACAACTGGCTGCCTCCCTCAGCACAGAAGCCAAAGTCTAAATGAGGATGGAGAGTGAACTACCCTTTCATATCAGAGGTCTTGCAGGTCATATTGGGACACATTTGTGGGACAGGGCAAGGGAAGTTTGCACTGCCGCTTCCCATCCTGTGCATGAACAGAAAGTATCAGTCTCCAAGACTGATACCTTTCATGAACACTAAATTAAAGAGAAAACTATATATATATAAAATCTGAACTAAGTAGTGTTTTAATAGATATATTTAATATATTTACGTATTGCATATATTACATATTAAAAATACTACCTCTGATCAGATTAGTTTAGAGTATTTTTGCACTTCTTTTGGTGTGCTTTTATATTGTCAAAATGGTTTACAGGCTCTTTTATTAAATGCAATCAAAATTTCACTCAGGGACACAGACTAAGTTGTAGCTAAGATCACGCTTTTACAATCAAGTAATAAAAGCAAGTTACTCAATTATGCCGACTCTCACGATTTGATCATGAATCTGATGATTTTTGCCATTTTTCTTAAAGTCCTATTTCCTGAAATCAAGTGATCAAAAGAAAGAAAAAGAAGAAAGTTTCTAGTCTTCATGGCTGAGGGGAAAAGTTTGAAAACATACATCTAAAGACTCAAAAGCTAGAAGGCAAATAAAAAGAATCCAATACTTAACATCTTAAAAATAAAATCTCAAGGGATGAAATCCTGGTCCCATTCAACGTCAACAGGACAGGATTTCACCCATGATTTTTAAGCTAATGTCATGATTTTTTGGAGCCCAACTCATGTGAACACTTAGGGCTGGCAATACTGTTATATAATGTCTGATTGTGACCTAAAGAACCCCCCAATGCCAAGTGGCAAAGGGTTCACTGATCTGTAACTGTATCTTCTGACAGGTCTGACAAACTAACCACATCTAACACATTGTTTTCATAGTAGATATCCAAAGAGTGTCAAGAAAAGTCTCTAATAAAAACTTGTTATGTCATTCTGATCCTAATTGTTATGAGATGTATGGATGGATGTTATTTAAGGAGTTGTGTGTATGTACACCGGAAAATGCGTTTTAAAGTCTGAATCAAAGCAGGGTTGTCAAGCAGGTTTTGACTAGACAAAGGATGCATATTCACCTGTCTCCCTCGCGTCACAGGTATTGTAAGCCAACATAATGGAAGACCATGACGATGTCAACATGAGGATGTAAAGGCAACATGGAGCCAGCACACCAACAAATAAACCATCCTGACTCTGGGGACAAAACAATGAACTTTGGGGGATACAAGGAGAAGACAAAACAACACATCTTGATCCTTCACTGAGGAAGCAAACAGAACAGTGTTTTCTGCATTCATGAAAAAGAGATCCCAGCCATGTTGGTTGGAGAAGCTAGGAGATTGCTAAAGGGCTTGGCTACACTGGAGAGTTGCAGCGCTGGTGAAGGGGTTACAGCGCTGCAACTCACTCTGTGTACACACTTACAAAGCCCAGCCAGCGCTGCAACTCCCTGGCTGCAGTGCTGGCTGTACACTTCGGTCTGTTATGGGTGTTAAGATTTCAGCGCTGGTGATGCAGCGCTTGTCTTATCAAAGGTGTGCACCAACACATGTTATTTGGCCTCCACGGGTATTGGGAGGATCCCAGCTACCTTTTCTGGCCACTCGCTCATCGTTTCACATCCACGCCTGGGGCTTCAGGTACCGCCTTTAACTTGCCGGATTTTAAAAAATCTCTTCCTGTTCTCTCTAGCCAGGCGTGGAGTGGCAATCAATCAACAGATCACTGGACCATGCCTCCAGCGCCCCAACGAGGACCCGCATGGGAGCAATGGCGAGCTAGGGACCTCATCGTGTTTGGGCCTGGTGAGGAAGCTTGTTCAGTCACAGCTGCGCTCCAGTCACGTAGAATTATGATACCATATGGCCAGATAGTCAAAGTCCATGCTGGCAGGGCATGACGAGACACTTACAGTGCTAGGGTCAAAGTAAAGGAGCTGCGGGTGTCACTATTGCAAAGCCTGTAGGAAACCGTCCGCTCACGTGGCTGCCCCCACGAACCTGCCGTTTTTACGAGCACTGGATACGATACTGGGGTCGACCCCACTGCAAATCCGAGGACAGCGCCCGATGGACAGTTCCACCGGAGAGTAGGTGAGGGGACGGTGTGAGGAATCAGAGTATCTGAGGGTACTGGGATGTTGTGGAAAGATACCCCAGAGTCCCAGGAAGGCATGCAGCCAGGAGCTCTATCTCAAGCCCAGGAAGCGGCAGCCAGTCGCGACAGCTGGAACTTGTTGGTGAAGGAGCAGAGGAGCTGATCCCCGTAAGCAGCTTTTAAAATGTTTTGAGAGAGGAGGGGGCGTTATGGACTGTCGAGTGCATGCATGCATGCCTAGATGTGGAATGACCCATTGATTTGGTCTATCACGTCACGGTAAGCCTCTGTAATCTCTGACAAGTTTCAGCCAGAGCTGTGGGCAATGTGCTTGCGCAAGTTTATAGGGAGAGCTACCATGGTCCTCTGTCCCTAACGCATCTGTGCCACTGATGCAAGTGAAGGGATGGGGCCATTGCTGCACACAGGCAAGCTGCATAGGGACCAGGGCGGAATCCACACTGCTGGAAGAGACCCTCCCGCTTTCCCAGGTGACGCGGAGCAGGGATATATCTGGAAGGATAATATCCTGTGGGAAAATGTAGGGATATTGTTCATTGGTCTTTCCCCCCGGCTGCTCTCTGCTTTCCTCAAAAGCCCAAAACCCCACTGAGCCCTGACTCACTCAGGCAGCTCCCATTTCCAGGGAGTCACAGCAGGAAACACTGATTCCAGTGAAGTGCTCGTGCATTGTGGGGTGGTGTTTTCAGTGTCTTATCCCCCAGCGGCTTTCGCTTTCCTCAAAGCACAAAACCCACGAGCTCTGACGCCTCAGTCAGCTCCATTCCAGGGGAGTCGCACAGAAACATTGATTCAATTATGTGAGAAGCCCTAGTACTCACCATGTCCTGTCTGCTGTGCGTCTGTTGCTATGTTAGGTATGGTGAATGATGCTACAGAGAGAGTTACACACTCCTTCTACATGATCTAAAACCAATGCAGCTCTGTAATAAATGTGTTCTGTTTCCGTTTCCTTTTCAAATAGTGACCTCGAAACTATGACCCGAAACAGCTCACAGAAAAGCGAGACCCAGACTTGAGAAGGAGAAAAGGAAACGAGGGCTGTGATAGCCAGTTATGACTCAAGTTGCCAGAGCAGTAAGGAGAGTACGGACTGGAGAGACAAAAACGCTCAGTGAAGCAAACAGAAAGCAGGAAAAAAGAATTGGGCTACAGGAAAAAGAATTGCAAAGAAGAAACACAACCAGCTTTAAGCTTCCTGGCGCACCAAACGACTGTATGCAGTCCTGGTAGCATGCAGGAGATCTATTAACCATGCTCACCCCACCCCAATCCAAAGCTCTCTCCCTTTGCCCCAGTGTTTGCTCATAACCCCTTCCCCAGTTCCTCCTTTCCTACCACCACCAGGCCCACACCCTCTTACGTATAACACCTACCAGCCTGAGAACTACGGACCCCTTACCCTCTGCACTAAATAACCAGCCCCATCACCATTGCTCAGCATAGTAATCCTGAAGTGCAGCAGGCATTGCAGAGCACTTCCAGGCAGGACATATTCAAACATCTGACTGGACAGTTTCATCACCTCTACCCCCACCCCCCAACCTTTTCTGTGCTGTATTTTTTAATAAAGTTTTCTTTGGCTTCTAAACAGTTTTTATGTATTGCAGAAGAGAACAGTACTGTACCCTCAAGGGAAAATCATGATAACCACTGCACAAAAACACCAGTTGGCAAGGCACAACAACATTACTGTTGCCTTCACCTCAATTGCTCCCTCAAGGCATCCCAATCCTTGAAGCCCTGTGCTGGCCTCTTAGTAGCCCCTGCTCTCTGCTGTGCAAATTCAGGCCCCAGGCGTTGAACCTCGGAGGTCCATCGCCAAATGATGTTGTTCCCCCCCTTCCCCCCCTTCACAAAGATTATGGAGGTACAGCACCCGGATGTACCGCAGGGTATGCTGCTTTCCCCCAAGTCTAGCTTTCCCATTAGAGAACACTCCAGGCCCTTTAAACGCCGAAGCACACCTCCACAGTCATTCTGCACGGCTCAGCCGTGTGTTGAACCGGTTCCTTGCTCCTGCAAGGCTTCCCTGTGTACGGTTTCATGAGCCAGGCATTAAGGGGAACGGGTCTCCAAGGATCACAAATGGGCAGTTCGACCGTCCCTTACTGTGATCTTTCGGTCTGGGAAAAAGTCCGCCGGCTGCAGCTTCCTGAACAGGCCACGTTCCGAAAGATAGCTTGCATCATGCACCTTTCCAGGCCATCCTGTGCGAAATTCAGTGAAACGCCCACGGTGATTCCAACAAGCGCCTGGGAAACCCATAGAGAATTACCCTTGCCAATTAATGTACTCGGATGCCTGTGGCGTGGGGTAATAGGATATGCGTCCCAATCTATCGCCCCCACAGTTAGGAGCCATTTGTGGCAAAAGCATTTCAGAATGTCCTCACGTTCCCCAGAGTCCGATTCTTCTTAGCAGATGCGATATGGCCCTGCAACACTCTCAACCACTATTTCACAGTCACTTTCCCACTCCACTGGTTCGCGACCGATCGGTAGCTGTCGTGGAGTTGCCATTTCGCCAATAGCCCGCGCTCTCCACTGGCGGCAGCTCTCAATCTCGTTGCCTTTGCGCCCGTCAGGGTGTGGGCTGTCGCTCTCACACAGTCCCATTGAAGGTGCTTTTCTCATCCGAAAGTCTCTGCAGCCCACTGCTCGTCATCCAGCACTGTGCAGGACGATGTGCTCCACCATCATGCTTTGTTCCGAGCGCATAAGGCCGGCTGGGGTGTCCATGCTGCTGAGCAGTCCATACTGCACAGCAATTTAGTGTCGACATGCATCGAGTGAATCTATATCTGTATCGATCATTGTCGTCGTCGGACTCCTCACTGTCACTTTGGAGCATAAGGAATAGCTCAATGCCAACGTGAGTTGGTGACATTCATCATCGCAAATCCTCAGCCAGCTCGGGCTCCATTTCTAACAGAACACACGTCGTACAGACTGACAATGCACGAAACGCTGGAGCGATGCACCACGGTGGCGTGGGAGACAGAAGGGATGACCAGCACCCTTCCGTCCCCTTCCCACTAACCCACAGCGCCAAATGGCCGAGGTTGCCTCTGTGGGATAGCTGCCCACAGCACCCTGCCACCAGCGCTGCCAACCTGCAACTGCTGCAAATGTGGCCACACTGCAGCGCTGGTAGCTGTGAGTGTGGCCACACTGCAGCGCTGTTCCTACACAGCTGTACGACCACAGCTGTAACTCCCAGCGCTGCACATTTCCAAGTGTAGCCAAGCCCTTACATCTTGGCTACATTGGCACTTTACAGCACTGCAACTTTCGTGCTCAGGGGTGTGAAAAAACACCCCCCTAAGCGCTGCAAGATGCAGCGCTGTGAAGTGTCAGTGTAATAAGGGCGGCCAGCGCTGCACGCTACACCCATAAGGGATGTGGATTACAAGCAGCACTGGGAGAGCTCTCTCCCAGCGCTGCGGCTCTGACTACACTCACACTTCAAAGCGCTGCCGTGGCAGCGCTCCCACAGCGCTGCCGGGGCAGCGCTTTGAAATTTCTAATGTAGCCATAGCCTTAGATGAGAGAAACTACTTTAGACAAAGGTTTATTCTGTTAAAGTTAAGTTTAGACTCTAGGAACAGTGTTATACTTTTTATTTTATATGTTACCATTTCTGTTTCCATTTCTATCCTTCCTATCTCTCAAATCTTAGCCTTTGATAATAAACTGATGATTGTTTTCACTATAAATATATCTCCCTGCTGTGATGTTATATTGGAGCTGACCCTCACTTGACTTGTAGAAGCCGGTGTGTTCACTATTCCTTTGGGAACAGCTTATCTGGTAATTTCTGAGAGTGTCCAGTCATCATGCAGGAATTTGGGGATTTGGTTGCGCCTATTGTTAACATGCAAAGCAAAGTAAGGTCTGGCAGAGTCCTGAGGAGGCTGTTAGGGTGAAAGCCAACTGACTGCTGGTATCATGGAGCTCACACCCAGTTCAGCCCAAGCAAAACTTCCTTTCGTCAAAGGCAGGTGAGTGATAAGGTGACTCACAGTCCTGGGCACATTGAGGAAGCATCATACCAATCAACTACTTATCTGCAACCTACTTTTTGACTGACATTCCATTACCTGTCAAGACCAAAATGTTCGAGAGTGGTCATCTATTTTGGATGCCTGAGTTTGTGAGCACCCCATTTGAGACTCCTAGACCCTGATTTGCAGAAGTGCTGAGCACCCAGAAAATCAGAGGGCGAGTGCCCCAAAATTGAGGCATCCAAAAAAATTACACACTTCCAAACATTTTAGCCTGAGATATAGAGCTGCTTGCTTTTTGGGTTTGTGATCACTTTTCTGGTTCAGTTTGCAGTGTCAGCAATTCAAGAACATTCTGGCTTTTACTTTAAAATGGTATTGGCAATACTACTACAAACATTGATGGGGTTTACATATGAAATACTTCACATTAAAATTTCAGTTTTACTGCAGAAGTTTTCTGGCAATTACCTCCTTTTAAATATAAAAGTGAAGTTCCCCTTTTTATGAACATAAGATGTTTTATGTCATTTTTATTATTTGACAATGTCAGACAACATATAGCTTGCTCAATAAATATGAGCAACCATTTTCTGGTATTCAAAGCCATATGCACCTATCAACTAATGAATATTCCTAATTTTAGGGAATCGATCAACTTTTTATATTAAGGGAGTGCACTGAAGGATTCATGTTGTAAAATACAGACTCTGAAGTTACATAAGTACATAATTATGCATATTTATTATAGCCTTCAATGGCCAGTCACAGTCCAATTGGCTGAGACAGGCTCATGTGACTAAGGTAAGATTACATACTATTGCCCGCATAGCTTTAAATTATATTTGACGCTAAAAATATGGACCATCTATCCAATGATGGAGATTGAGTCAAATGATCTGGAGGAGAAAAGTCTCAGTACAGGATTGTTTTGATATTGCAGGGCATTGCCAGCAAAAACAAAATCCTGTAACTTAGACATACATACTTATTCCACCATCCTTATAGTTCCTTGAAGCTGCTTTTAGACATGACTCCTGTCTCAGCTGGATTTCACACATACCTTTCGAGCTCCAAGTCTGAGTTTGTGTTTGGACGGAGGGAGAGAGATTAGATACATTACCTTGGCAAAAAAAGTTTATTCGCCCACTCAGCCAGGGCACGTATCTTTTGTTTCTCTTTGTTATAAGTAAAAATCACTATGATATTCATTATCACCAGCTATCCTGGGAAAGGCTAGAGAAGTATATCTCATGCCTGTGGTAGTAAATTTTCTGACAGTTTTTCAAGGCTAAAATGGACAGTATTCCTCATCATCCCAAATCTGGAACATGAAACACAGTATGGAAAATGTTATATGCAATGTGCTCCATGATCAGATTGCCTGAAAGAGTAAATCACATCATATGCAGTTAACAGAGGGGTGGGCCATTGGCATAAAACCTGCTGGTCTTAGGACATTTTGCAGTTTACCAGAAGGCTGCAAAACTATAATAAATGTGATCAAGTGGATAAGACAGAGGACATGAAGACATCCATGGTGACCAGGGCTTGATTGACAGCCATACATAAAGCACCATCCACTATCAATAAGCAACACAGCATGGCAAAAGAAGATGTGCCCCACATGTAGGTAGTAAGCAGTTCTAGGAGTGGCCTCAGAGAGGTAGTAATATACCAGTGGGTTTTGGGAGGTGCTGTAGAATAAACTGAAAATGAACTTGACTCCACTGGCACTGGTGCTGTGTGGCAGGAGATGCATATCACAACAGCATTCTGAGGGGCAAAATGGAGAATATGTGGGTGTTCAGAGGTTAGGCAAGGAAGCAGTTGATCCATACAGTCAATCAACTGGAGCAAAAACAACAGTCATATCATAAAAAGCCACAGGCATGTAGGATTAACATAAGTGTTTATTTGAAGTCAATGAAGCTAAAGAAAGGGCTATCCACAGATACAAATCACACAAAACCATAACCAGAGCTGGGTGTGCCCTTGGCAGTGATTAAAAAAGGAACTTTTTTTAAAACTCAAAACATAATTAACCTGTGGAACTCACTGCCACTTTATATAATTGGGGCAAAGAGGTTACTAGTGTTCAGAAAGGGATTAGACATTTGTAAAAAATAACAGAAATATATGCCATTAAAATAGATAAGGATACAAATTATCAAAGAATAAGCCAATCACTAACTGCCTCAGTTGAGGAAGTAACTTTTTACATGGACATATTGTTTATTATGGGGGCTTTGTACCTTCCTCTAAAGCATTTCGTACTGGACACTCTAGGACACAGGATATTGGACTGTTGTCCTGATTCAGCATGGCAATCCTTATGATCCTAATAAGGATACAATGTATATTAACTCCTCGCTTAACATTGTAGTTGTGTTCCTGAAAAATGCAACTTTAAGCGAAACAATGTTAAGCGAATCCAATTTCCCCATAAGTATTAATGTAAATGGGGGGGTTAGGTCTCAGGGAAAAATTTTTCACCAGACAAAAAGGTATTTTTTATATATATATAATTACACACACACAGAGTATAAGTTTTAAACAAATAATTTAATATTGTACACAGGAATGATGATTGTGAAGCTTGGTTGAGGTGGTGAAGTCAGAGGGTGGAAGAGGGTGGGATATTTCCCAAGGAATGCCTTACTGCTAAATGATGAATTAGCATTCTGCTGAGCCCTCAAGGGTTAACACATTGTTGCTAATGTAGACTTACACTCTACAAGGCAGCATAACTGGAGGAAGGGGAGATAGCATGGCAGACACTCTGTGTGTGGGGGAGAGAGAGAGAGATGCACATTGCCCCTTTAAGTACACTGACACCATTCTAAGTACATTGCCTTTAAAAAAAATCAGGAAGTTGAGACCACAGCTGCAGCCAGCAAGCTCCCTCTGTCCTGAGCCCTGTCTTGTTCCCTCCCTGCTCTATATGGAGAGGGGGTAAGTGGGAGGCAGGAGCAGAAGGGAGGGGGACACCCTGACATTAGCCCCCTTCCTCTCCTCTCTCCTGCACAGCAAGCAGGAGGCTCCCAGGAGCAGCTCCAAGGCAGAGGGCAGGAGCAGCACATGGCAGTGGGGGGAGGGACAGCTGAACTGCTGGCAATTGGTAGCCTGCTGGGCTGCTGCTGCACAGGGAACTTAGGGGAGCGGAAGCTGATGGGGGGCTGCTGGTCCAGCCTAGTTCCAAGCCCCCATCAGCTAGCTGCAATGGGCTGCTCTTCCTGCAAGCAGTGGACAAAGCAGGCAGCTGCCAAATGATGTTATAAGGGAGCATCACACAACTTTAAATTAGCATGTTCCCTAATTGATCAGCAATGTTACAACAAAATAATGTTAACCAGGATGACTTTAAGTGAGGAATTACTGTAGTAACAATACCAAAACAATCAACCACAACACGTAAAGTTACATACCTTCAGGAAATAACATTCTATAAGCAATGCCCATGCAGCAAACATGCCATGAAAGCAGCAGCAATGCCCAGCATAACCAACAACTGTTCCCACCACATTATCCAAATGGATAGCCATTCTCCCCGATGTGAGAGAGGTCAAACATGATGAAAGCTCCACTGGATACATAGCAGTAGTAAGACACACATAGTAGCACTGATAAAGTCACCAGCAGACTTGCATCCCACACAGTTGATTAGGGAACCACACACCACCAACAGAGAAGACAGAACTGCGTCCAGTAATTTTCCCTGTGGAAATGAGAACATCCAGTGGCTGTTGCTTTATTCACTGCTTGTGTGTCCAGCACTTGTTTTTGGGGGAGGGGAGGAGAGGGAAGGATAAACTTCAAGGGCGCTTTCCAGAACATACTCTTGTTCCTTAGGCTATTCCTCTTTTAGGATTGATCCTACACTCACTGAAGTCTATGGCAAAGCTCCCATTGACTTTAATGGTGTAGAATTAGGGCCTTACTATGTCATACTTTCCTTTGCACTCAGGGGTAGCACATAACCCCAGGGCTTTGTGTGTATACTCTATTCCTCTCACACCACCCTTTCATACAATTTGCCCCATCTCCCATCCTTTGTGAGGTGTGCAGTCCTGCACACATTGTCTAAGCTACTAAATTAATCTATCCCTTTTTACAGGGACTATTGAGTATGAAAGATGAGTGTGGTACAAAGTTGGTAAGAGATTACAATTGTCCTGAGGCAGGTCAAAAATTATGGAATATCCACTTGAATAGTCAACCTCCCAAATGAAAAAGCTAATAAAAATGAATGGGCATTATGCAAACAAGCGAAATATATTTGTGCTAGTATATATATACACTTTGTGCTAGCAGCTGAAAGCCCATGCTGTTGCACAGGTGTAATTCATAAAGTTGTGTAAAAAAGCCAAAAATGGCTGAGAACTTAAAACTGAACAGTAACAGACCACGAATCTCAGTGATGACTGAATCACGGTGATATTCTAAACAAAACAAGTTGTCCTCTATGCTTGTACTCTGCTTTCTCTTCAGTTCGTATAAATCTTTCGCCTTTTACTAAAGATTTCCTTTGATTAACTCTGACTGTACAGACCTTCTAGGCTTCAGAGGGATGTTTTGGGTTATTGCGTCTGCTGCATGTGTTGACTTGTGTCTGGGGAGTTGTGCTGGGAGATTTGTGTAAGTGGCATTTGGATACATGGGTGTGGCAGCTGGGCCAGGATATCCATCATCTGGGTAGTCTCTCATACACCCAATGAAACGGTTGCATGTAAATAAGCTGCAGAATAACACTTGTGATTGGTTAAATTACTTCTGATATCACAATGGTCTAGGACTCTGGGCACGCATAGATACATGCCTTACTGTAGCTGAAAAACGCATGGGGTAATTCGTAAAATCAAAATGGCTGAAAACTTAAAAGTTGGACAATAAATGATGGTGAATCAAAGCGATGGTTCAGCCTGGTGATGTTCAGAACAAAACCTGCTCTTAACCATGACTGTAGTTGTTTCCATCACGTCACACTGACTGTACAGACATAATAGGCTCCAGAGTGACACACGGAGTAACAATCCTGGATTTTTATTACATGGATTACAGTTATGCTGCTTCAGGTCAGGCCTCTTGTGCTAGATGCTGTACATCTTGGAGAGCTTAATCCGCAAATGGCTATCATTGTAAATTCTTCAGGACAGGGACTGGGACTATATATATAAAAAATCTGTGTTTGTACAGCATGTAGTAGAAGAGACCTGGTCAGCACTACTTTAATACAAATAATGCACACACACATGGATTGGGAGAAGAAGAAAAAAATAGGCTTGTGTTGCATTTAATTTCCAACTCACCTTTTCATCCAAAGGTTGTTGATTTAGAGACTGCTCTTTGGGGCAGAAAAATGTTTTTTTGTGTTTGTAAAGCACTTACTATTTACACAGCACCCAAACTCTGCTAGTAATGAAATTATTGATAATGATTTTTTCTTAGATTGAAATGGGATAAAACATTTCATATAGCAAATATATAAGTGCTCACCTTAACATGAATACATATTTATAACAAAAGCACACACTTCAGCAGCAAATTACTAATTTCCATGTGCAGTAATGAGATTTCTCAGCTCCATCACATCTGCATACTTACAAAGCAACATTTGGAAGAGACTTTTCCATTTTTGACCCTTTTTAACCAAAGTGGAAATTGAAAAGAAATGTCCTCACTACAGCAGTGAAGCCATATTAATTGTTTTTCTTCCTAGTCCAACAGGTGGCACACATTTGCACATACATTATAGTAATGTTTTATTTCCAACACTGAGCAATTGCTATAGCATTTCCTTTATTTTTTCAAATGACCCTTACAGTCATATAATAAAACCACTCTGTCCTGTATTTCTTTACACATAGGCATTATATTGCTGTGTGCTAATTCAGCAGGAGGAGAGAGGTATTTTCCTAAGATCAGAGAGGGAAAACATATTTGCTAAGGAGCATTTATTTCCTTCCTTCCTTGTTGCTGTGAGATGCACAAGTGCAGCCAATTAGTCTTAGTTATCAAGATCTAGACCAGTATACATTTGTGAAACTCTTGGAGAGTGAGAGCTTTAAGTGATTTTATGGTCTGGAATCAATATATACTAGTTGTCATAATATATTTAAAGTAATGCACATTTCCAGGCAATATCTATAGAACAGGGGAGAACATCCATTCTCTGCCTGGGAAGTTACTGAATGTCTACAGCCAGAGGAGGATGGGGATGGGAAATTCCATAGTTTCCTAACCCTTTCAAATAAATAACTGATCTATGCAACAATTAGCTTATGCAGCACGGGTTACTTATTGAACACACGGACGCAGACCCAAACAACACTGAACACATCAGCTCCAAAGCCCAAACAAGTGCTAGCATCTAAAGCATCCTTTGTTGTATCTATAACAACCATCTGCGAGGCATGCGTTGCTTACAGAGTTAACTCGCTCGGCAGCACCTATAGCCAAGCGGGGCAGGTATGATGACTGTACCTGAGATTGCTGATGGAGATGCTGCTGCTGCTGCTGTCGCTTCGCTGGGGCCTGGCAGCATCCTTCGCTGCCCCATCGATCGAACGGACACCAACCGCGAGGAGACGCGTGTGCGCTGGAGGGAAGGGGCGGGCGGGCGGTAGCCAGGCACTAGGCCAAGATGCCTAACGTCTTCTTCCTGCTGCTCAGTCAGGGAGCTGCTGCCCGGATCCCCAGCGCGGCGGCTGCAGGAGCAAGACAGCAAAGGCTGTTTCTCCGTTCACCTTCCAGCAGCAGCTGATGCTAACGCAGCAGCACCGCCCGGAGACGCCCCCTAGCGCCGTATCCCAGCCGCGGGGTGCGCGCTGTAGGTTGCACAGTCAGCCCGGCCCTTGCCGGGAGTTCCCAGGGAGAGCCCCGGGAGACCAGAGGAGCTGGGAGCCGGAGATGGAACCTGCCCCGGGCTCGCGCAGTAGCGCGTCACGCTCCCGCCCAGACCGGCCTCAGGGCCGTGCAAAGGGCGGATGGGCGTCTAGCCGTGGTGCAGGGTTTGGGTGGGTGGGTTCACGGTGCAAGAAGCGGAGGGGTGGGAAGGGGGAGGGTATGTCACGGCTGTAAAGCAGATGTTTAAAAATAATGTCGATAATAAACAGCAGATGTGGATGCAGATTCCCAGCTCCTCAAAGGTGGGGAGTTGGTCCTGCCCAGGAAAAACAGGCAAGCTATAAATCCCTCAGAGTCCTGGGTTTTCAAAACCTACTGAGGATATTGATTCAGAGGCATCCTGCTTAAAACTGCACTTAGGCGAACAGTCAGGTTAACTTTTCCTCCAAGGAGCCAACTCCCTTTCAAAGGTGGACAAATATTATTGTTCTTCCCATTTTACAGACAGGGACACTGAGGCACAGAGCAGTGCTATGACATGACCAAGACAAAGCTGGGCATAATGCCCAGAAGCCTGGTTTCCCAGTCCCCTGCTCTATTTGAAAGACACAAAATGGAAGTGTCGGTGTGAGAACGATGGGTTTTAAAAGGTGCTTGCAAGCAACAGAGCTCAGTCCGCAGCAGACAACCATTAAACCCAATGTGGAGTGAAAGGAAGGGAAACTGTAATGGTGATTATCCCACATCTGCAAGCTGGGGTCAGGTCCATAATCCCAGGGGTGATGTGAGCAGAGGGGTGCCAAACCTGCAGATTTCAGTTCATGGAGAAGTGGCTGTGGAGTGAACACTGTCAGTTTGCTGGGAAGCTTAAATACAAGGGACTCAAGGCTCAGGGGGACCCTTAGTTCTATATCCTCTTTCCCCTCAGCAGCCCTAGCAGTACCTCCTTACCATTGCTACGTTCAAGGAGAACAGGGAGGCCTTCTCCCTGGGTCTTCAGGATCTGGGAAGGAAGTGGGAGAGGGGGTAGTGGTTGTGTTCCTCCACCTTGTATCTTCTGCTAGTGTCAGCCAGACAAAGCAATGTCTTCCTCCATGCACGTGATTTTTTGGGGAGTAGGGGAATGAGAAAATGGCCTTACCTCCCCTTGTTCCTATACATACACTCTCTCCCTCCCCCATTGCACTGCTACACTACACTAAGTCTAGGGGGGAACAACTAGAATATAGCTGTCAGGAATCCCCAGAGGTTCCCACAGTTTACTTAGTGTAGCAACAACTACAAGAGGAGATTGCCTTCCTCTCCTAGTGCCCTTTGAGAGATCCAGGGGAGATAGGATTTTCCAGGGTAGGGAGACCAGTTAGCAAGTATAAAATATCAGAACGGGGTGGGATAATATAAGAAAATGTCCTCAAAATTGGGACTGTCCCTATAAAATCGGGACATCTGGTCACCCTATTTCAGAGGGAGGGGCAGGAAGCAGCCTGGGTAGGTAGGGGAGGAACATAACTGAAACTACAGTGGGAGGGAAAGGGGGAATGGGTCCCTATGTGAAATCCCTGTTTCGTACATGTAAAATCTCAGTCTTAACACAGTATTAGTTATTTCACTGTCCAATAATGTACATGGGGCAAAATGCACTCTGGGAGCTGCCATCTGTAAAAGTATTGGCAGTATTGCCAACCTCGGGCATTCAAAAGCCAGAAACCATCCCCCCTCCCTCCCAATTATTAGGGGGTCTTCTTGTTTGCCTTCAAGCTTTTCTCCGTAATTACGAAGGCAAGAAACTTACTTATTCCTATTAAATGAAAGCTGTAAGTCTCACAAATTAACATGACTCCAGAAGCTGGGATTTTAAGAAAACCACCAGATAGCACAAGACTTGTGATAAAATTTGTAAGAGATGGCAACTCTTGAAATTGTCACATCAAATACTTAATAGAACCAATAATATAGCAAATCTCATACCAAAGCACTTAATAAACCATATATACACGACACCATTGAAATGCAGCTACTTTCGGAGTAAAGCATGGTAACCATCTGACACACAGTACCCTGCAGAAAAGAGTTGTGGTAAGAGAAATCTTACCCAAGGACACCAGGGTAAACTGTGTTCACCAAAGCAGACAGGACTTTGGTTTTAAGGTCACATCCAGACACCATAGAGACAGTAAACTCCGTGCAAAACACACACACATAGATAGCTAGATAATGTGCATATGCATATCTAAAAAAGATGAAGGTTCAAGCTGACCCTGGTGGGATTTGAAGTTTTGCTTCAACAGAAGATGGAATGCAGATACAAGAGGGTTAAAATTTAGTATTATGATGAGCAGCACCAGTAATACTCTGGTCCTTGACAAGCTTCAGCTTGGTTATTTTATCCCACATAGGATTATCATAAGAAGAGTTTTATCTTTCCACAGACTTGACTGGACCCAGGTTCTGCATCTGCAGATAAAATAGCAGGAAGCACATGCAGCAAAAATCTTACGGTACTGAGCCTCTGAGTTTTAAGACTGTAATAATGATTCAGATTTACGAATTTGGAATAGGAGTAATGGATCAGACAGCATCTGACTGACATTCCCAAAGTGGCTGTGGAGAAAGAGGGAAATATTAGCCTAACTTTGTCACAGATTGAAAAAAAATGGACATGAGCCAAATCCAGTATCTCCAGCTGAGCCTACGAGGACAAGAGAGAGCTTGGGAGCCAGTTGGGATCCTACCTAACACAACTTGGAGGTCACATATATTGCTGCCCAAGGTCTAACACTTTTGAAGACCAGTCTGTCAGTGTATGACTTCTAGCATGCACTTACAACCCCCCTGTCACGGAGTGTGGGGGAGTCCGGCCCTGCACCCCTCTTCCTGGTCCCCACAGTGACTTTTAGCCAGCCAGTAAAACAGAAGGTTTATTGGACAACAGGAACGCAGGTTACAGCAGAGCTTGCAGACACAGTCAGGACCCCTCCATCGAGTCCTTCTGGGCT
>NC_133770.1:191620739-191640754 GCF_003597395.2 Chelonoidis abingdonii
CGGCCTTCAGTGCTTGGATCCTAGCTAGATACCCTGAATTCCGCCACACAGCCCCAAAACCCAAACTGACCTGCCCCTCCTCCAGCCGGCCGATCCTTTGTCCAGCTTCCTGGGCAAGGTGCTGACCCCCTCCCCCCTGCCTGGCTCAGGTTCAGGCTTAAAGTCCTGTCCCTCACCTAAGATTTTAAACAAGTAACTTCACTTTCAAGTAACACAGTGCAAAGAGATTTGAAATTCAAGTATTTAATTATAAATATATTGTATAACTCTGCTCCAACCCACCTACCTGCCAAACCCTCTCTTCTACCTCCCAAGCTCTATTCTGCCTAGTTCTATAGCTATAGTTTCTCTAAGGCACCTATAACTGGCTCACTGTTATGTAAGTACTGTATTCCAGTTAAAAAGAGTGCCCTAAAAAGCAAACAAATTTTCATCTTTCAGTGTCCAGGAAATTGTCTTCTGCCTTTTTTCTTCCTTTCTACCTCCTCCCTCTCTGTTTTCCCAACTGTAAGCTGGTCCTGGGAAGATGCCATTTCCTGGGGCTTCATATCTACTTTTCCAGAGGACCAACTAAGGCTGGTGCCTGATTTGTGAGACGGTTAGTAATACAAGTCTCCAAACTGCAATACTGAATTATTGTTAAAAACATCTGAGTGGGGCCTAAGGGGATTAACCAATTAGCATTCACATAAATAAAATTACAAGCAATATAAAATATGTTGCGCTGCTGGTTTTGTTTCCTAGTTCTGCGATTCTCTGTATTGGCTGTCTAGGTCAGTGTTTTTCAGACTCTTCAGCTTGACAGCCCCTTTTTCCAAGTAAAATATTATCATGACCCCCTTACATTTACTGTAAAAGTAAGAATATTTTTTTTTTATCCCTGATCAGCCTTTATAATGTGTGAAAGTTAAAGGTGCACGTGTGTGTATGGAATGAGATTTTCTTGGCTTTAGATTGTAACATTTTCAGTACCTCTTGACCCTCCTGAGTGGCTTGGTTGGGGAGAAAAGTGTTGCTACACGTTGATTGAGAAACACTGGTCTGGTTGCTTTACATAGTTACGGAAACCTGACTTTACCACCTGAAACAGCTTGGTGCACTCTCTAATAAACGTGGCAGACATATTTGCACAAAACCTGCCTTGTTGCATGAGTAGATTTTCACTTATATGCTCAACCACTTTCTGGATGGCCTCGACAGCTGTGCTTAGTGCTCCCGAGACATCCACAGGGTTAGAGGGACAAACTCTCTGCTCGTCCTTCAAGGGAGCAAATCCCACCCTCCTAATGAAACAATAATGAAGCAAATTCCCAAGTTTTCTGCTGCTACGTGTTCTCTTTCTCCAAAGAGGATAATCTGGTTCAATGTGTTTAATTGTTCAACAAAGCGTCCCCCCCACGGCCCCATTACAGGAACAAGTTGCAGCTGGTCACATTCAGACTCAAAGGGGTCAGAGAAAACAGTCCTGACTGCAGAGATCCAATGACAGCAGTTATTGCCCAGTCAAAATTTGTAACTCCAGAAATGCTGTGCAATGGAAGGACAGGATGGAAAGCAGTTTTGATGAAGATGGTGGAAGTTGGGTTGACATTCTCTGGCTGACCAAAGTCCTGCCTTTCATAAGCATGCTGAAATAAGAGGATCTGTATGCAGTAATAGTAGCTGAGGACTGCTAGAGCTTCAAAATGTAAAATTCCATGTGAAGTTGGTCAGATTACTCAGTCCTCCACAATGAATTACTTAATTTAATCTGTATATGACATCAGTACAGTTCAGTCTCCAAAACATTCAGAGTTACTCTGGAAGCTTGGTTCTAATGTGCACCTCTCATCACAACCAAGTGGTACTCTGGCACTGCTGAACTGTATTGCTTTGATTTAGGGAAAATTTGATTTTTTTCCTAACAGGTTATGGTTCTTATAATGGAGAAGGGAGTTTGGGGGCGGGTATCAGGTATCTCAGTTTGTGAGATCTGACAGTTTGACTACTTAGAGGTGTTTTATTTTTGTTAGATTGTTCAATTTCTATTTAATTAATTTTAAGAACCCCATATTTCAAAAATGATGGTAAAATCTCTGCATTATGTATAATCTGTTGGGTTCAGTCAGGAGAGGTGCCTATGAACTTTATGGGGAGGATTTTGGGGGGTTAATTTTTATGTTATATGATGTAGTCTCATTTTGACTTTCCAGTGATTGTGGAAACTTTTGAAAGCCAATGGCAGTATTTCAGGTGGTCTATTTTGTCTTTTTCAAACTTCCCTTGTTTTGATTGCTTGCTGCACTGCTTCCAAGTAGGTTAGAATGACATAGTACATTCCTTCCTTCCATAAAATCATACTATCCTTCATCAAGGCAGATAGATAATTATAAATTGTTTTTTTGCCTTAGTCAAAATAATTGGTGTGATGCTGTATAAAGAGGAAGATAACTAATTACCCTAATACAGGTCATCACTGTTACAAAATTGCAATAAATCTTGTACAAAGTATGTCATGTAATGTATCAATGGAAAGTTTTTATAGACTGCTAAGTATTATTATCCTGTTTAAATCCATGTATCAGCGCTGTATCTGAAGTTACAAATATAGGCTATGTGCTTGTATCTCAAACATGCCCCAAGACAGATCTGCATCAACGCTAGCCAGCCTGCTTGATGGTCCATTAAGGACATGTGATCTAAGTCTCCATCTTTTGCCAGTAACATTTATACATTTAGGCCAAGTGCATGGAAACGAGACTGTGACATCACTTCTTTGTCTTCAATCCTGCTCCATATCTCTCAATATGATTTCTAACAAAGGAGAGCTTTGAACAATGGACTGATGACCCCCAATCGAATGGGTGAACCGGACAGACTTATTACAAACTAGCAGATTTATCACTGCTAGTATCCTGACCTGCAAAGTTTTAAGGCTAAGATTTTGTCAGATACTTTTACTAGAAGTCACAGACAAGTCGCAGGCAAGAAAGAAAAATTCACAGAAGCCTGCAACCTGTCCGTGAGTTTTACTAAAAATATCCATGACAAAATGGGGAGATATGGGGTCCTCACATCCCCTGTAGCAGCTGAGCAGCCGCAGAGGCCCCGACTCAAAGCTCCAGAGGCCCCCACCACCCATGGAGGCTTAGAGCTCAAGGGTTCCCCACTCCCCAAGGGGGCCCAAAGCTGCAAGGTCCCTCCCAGCCACCTGCAGCAGCTCAGGCAGCAGGTGGACCCCACAGTTCCCAGCCTCTACAGGTGGGGAGGGGGATCCTGAAGTCACTGAGGTCTTTGGACGTCATGGATTCCATGACAAAATCACAGCCTTAACTGTAGTGTATATAATTTCTTAATATGGTCATCTTCACCGTGACTGTTTCTCCCTCTAGGCTCCCCTTAAGCTACGTGGTCACCTAACATGGTTTCGAGCACGTTAGGCCTGGTCTGCGCTAAGAAATTAGGGCAGTTTAGCTACATCACTCACCTTCTTTAGGTATTAAGAGTCTGATTCTTTAAGGTGATGGGCACCTACAGCTCCTCTGGAGTCAATGGAAGATGCAAATACTGAGGATATTAGGCCCTGCTCCTTTCAGCGTATGTCTACGTTACAATTAGCCACGCACTGCTGGCCCCATGCCAGCTGACGCAGGCTCTTGGGGCTCAGGCTAAGGGGCTCTTTAACTAAGGTGCCTCATAGGATCCTAGAGCCCAGGCTCCAGGCCCAGGCTGAACATCTACATGGTTAAACAGCCCCTTAGCCCAAGCCCCACAAGCCCGAGTCAGACACTCACAGCTGTACGTGGCAGTTAGCTGCCACTGGCGACATACCCTCAAAGCTCATGGATAAGCCTCATAGAAACAGAATCTGGATCCTGAACATTAAGCAGAGCAGAGACTAAGGCCCCAATCCTGCAAACACTTACGCCTGTGTTTCGTCTAAGCATATGACTAATCCTACTGATTTTAGGGGGACTATGTATGTGCTTACACACGACACACAGATTTTTCAAGTATTTGGTTGCCTAAAGATGCAGATAGGCACGTAGGCTTTTGAAAATCCTGTGTGGTACCTAACTCCCTGTCTACATCTATAGGCACTAAATAGCTTTGAAAATCTGGCCCTTGCTTTTTATTCCCTCACAGTACGTAACACTAATTTAGACTCCCTTACATCCCCTTTTCTGAGATGTTGCAGGTATTTGCCACCTCTGAAGTTTCCCTCATCTTTGGAACGATGTACATTACTCACAAGTTCAGCTAAACTGATTTAATAAAAGGCTTCTATATCTATTTAATAAAAGGCTATATTCATAGCTCCATAGTGTTCTCTACCTTCACTCACTATTCTGAACTTTAGCCCTTAGTTATCACACAGCTTGATACTTTGTACTTCCATAAAACGTCCTCCAAGTGGTAAATTATACACATCCTAAAAACAAAAAACAAACCTCTTCTGTTTGCTCTCTCTTTTGGAGAGCATTAAATAAAATTCAATTACACTTTGACTGCTCCAGCTTTACACAGAAGAGAACAGTCTGTTGATGAAAATGTGGCAGCAGAAGTGCACTAGATGAAGGAGGAATGCTCAGAAAGGTAAATTCACTCCAGGAATTTAAGAAATCTTAAATTTAAGAAATATCTTAAATCTTAAACAGATAATTTTCAAAAGTTACCAACATTTATTCTTGTGTTTTAAAATATGCTTCTCCCTCATATCTAGATTGATAAAGTAAGCTATTTAATAGCCCAAGAGCATAACTTCCATATGTCTATTGTAAGATGGATGACTGAAGAAGTCTATCATCCAATATCCTCAGTTCTTAATGCCATTCTATGTAATATTTCAGTTTATTGAACTATTTTTTTTGTTAACATCTATTCATCCTTCTGTTATCCTTTAAGACTGAACTCTGAAATGTCCTGAGTTACGTGAGACGATACCAGGCGCCTTGTGAGAAATAAGACAGTGATTATGACATTAGTCACGAAAGAAACAAGACATTTACACTAAAAAATTTACAATTTATTGAGACTATTACAACAAAAAGTGATAAAAGAAAAAGAGCGTGAATGACAATGCTTTAATTCTCTGATGGATTATATTTGAAATTGTCTTTTCCATTTAAAAACGGATTTTGTTTGTATTTCTGTACTTTATTGCCACATTAAAATATATTTTAAAAAGTCTGGTAGAATGCATACAAAGAAAATAAAAAGATTTTGGCTTTTTACTATACAGTCATCCCAGCAGATGTTAAATGAGTGGGTAACTCCTTAGGATTGTAAAATAAATCTTAAATAAGCTTAGAATTTAATGTTTGTGAAATCCAAAGGTTAAAAGATGTAAGAGCTTTTGCGATAATACGCAGACTTTAAAAGCTTTGTTTTCTTTATAGTATCACATCAAAATCACACAGAAGACCCCAGTGATCGCTGGCAAATCTACCACACTCTAATTTTTCTAGTCCAATTAAGTCCAAACTCCGTGGAATAATTTGTCCCCCTTCTGCTGCAGTTCGAAAGAATATGCGATCAAATCGGAGCTTACATTTGTAATTTGCATCCAGGTTAGAATTGCAGTTTGTGTCCCATGTATAACGGCAGTGCTCTGGTTTGCCCAAAAATTCCCATATGTCCAAAATATTGTTAGGTAAGCCACCTACTTGAGTAACCTAAAGAGAGAAAAATGGAACAACATTATATCCATTAATGCCTTTAATGTAATATGCATGACAATCATTTGCTGAACCTAGAATTTAGATATTATAGCATATTGTTTTCTACACAGCACTGGCCACAACAGGAAATCACAACTATTAAACCACTATTTAGAATAGAATAGCCCCTCAAGAATTTCAGAAATATAAAAATATAAACCACTTAAGACACTGATTGATTTGGAAAGTGCAACATGAACAAAGTGTCTGTAAGAAACCACTGCATTTTTAAGTGGTTGAACCAGATTGTGCAACACTAGGCCTTTAGTAATACTTAACACCCTCAGTTGGAACCCTGGTAACAATTTTTCAAAAGTGACCTTATTTTCAGTCTCTCCATTTTTGGGTGCTCAAATTTAAACACATAGGATCTGACTGTCCAGAAGTATTGAGCACCAACAGCGCTTGCTAATTTCAACTTGAAGTGTCGGTGCTCAGCATCTCTGAAAACTGAGCAACAAAAATGAGAAATAGCCTAATTCTGGGTGCCACAAAGTTACAGCTTGCACAACAGATTCTGTATTTCTTTAGAGGAGCAACATGAAGCCAACTGGGGAGGAAAAACAACCATTCCTTTTAATTGTGATTTCACTTCAGCTGTAACATTGCTCCAAAGTAGACATGCACAATCAAGCATAAACTTCTACTTGGCAGCAACCTCACTAGTCCCACTTTCACGTTTTCAGTTAATGGATAGGAACATTACAGGTATGTCTACACAGCAACTAGACACTCCTGACTGGACGTGCCAACCTACTCAGCCCTGTTTCATTACTGTGTAGATGTCTGGGCTCCAGCTGGAGCCCAAGCAATAGTAGCCTATGAGGTGGGAAGGTCCCAGCCTGAGCTCAGAAGTCTACACAGCAATGAAACAGCTCCACAGCTGAGTCCTGTCAGCCGGCACGGGCCAGCTGTGTGTTTTTCTTTGCTGTGTAGAAATACCCTAGGAGGCACGCCTGTACAAGTATGAGGGCAGAAAGCTCAACATCTCTGTCATGTAAAACTGATTTATGGGAAAAAGTCACTGTACCCTATAAAAAGAAAGAAAGGAAAACCCCCAGTAGAGTTCACCATGGTGGTTTATCCTCAAAATAATTCTAAGTGGTTTACTGCTATTCACCTCGTGATCTCTTAGGTTTGTATCCCCTCCAAATATAACGGTAGTTGACTCTGATGCCTCCTGCATTGTCTTTAACACCTGCCTCAGTTGGTTTAAGCGTTCCTTGGCATGACCTTTTGTGCTCTCTAGATGGGAAGTCATAAGGCAGAGTTCATTACCAGATATATTCACCTGTTAGACAAAGAGAGAAACATTAAATCATATGCCATGGAACAAAGCTGAAGGCCAAAGACAAAATGTACTGTTCAAATATTGAATAGAAACATTCTTCTGCTTGTTAAAACTGCTGTTATACAGAATAGAAATGACTGACAACTTGATATTGGGCCTAATTCTACTGTCATAAGTGAGGTTTTTGACAGTGAATGTGCCATTAGCAGCAGGCTTAAACACTGATTTTTAACTCAGAATTCAAATCCGGTTCAGTTCACAGCTTATATATGGCAAGAAGTCCTCCTCACCCTAAAATCTTAAAATTTTGCTGAGCAAGACAAGGTCAACTTTGTTTAGAGTTCCTTTATAAAGGCAGAATTTTCAACTTTTTATTTCAGAGCCATGCTAACTACTCCATGCTTAATGCTGAAGGTGGCTTTCAGTTAAAAAGCCAATGCTGATCTCTACTCCAACCCAAGTGAAACAAGTCTTCCGAAAATTTAAAACCTATTATCTTATACTAAGGTAGAATATTTTTCTGAAAAGCCTGAGGTGTATATACAACTATTTCGAAGACAGAAAGGTTGTAAATATGCATCAGTAATGGAAGGGGAAAAAATTAACAAGATGTATTCTAAAAAACCAACACACACCTGCCTATCAGGAAAGTCAAAAGTTTAGGTTCTAGTTTACATTATCTGGGTGGTTTTTGTTTTCTTAAAAGTATATAAATGCAGAGCTAAGGTATCCCAAATAATCTAACTTTACCCTTCTTTTCCTACCATCCTATGCTCCCTCTGTGTTAAAAGATCATGCCTGGCAAGTACGACGGTTAAACACTTTACTTTGGTGGTTTGGTAAAAAACACTGCAGCATAACTTAGTTAGAGACTAAAAATCAGAGACTGAACCATGGACACTGGATTTGTGTCTTATTACAACCATCTATAACCCACCAACAACCTGCCCCCCTCCAGCTGCCTATCCCCCTACTTCTGAAGGGGTATTAACAGGCCACTTCACCATGAATGGTCCCTTGAAATACACGTTAACTACTTATGCTAAACAATCTGTTCCACCTAATACTTAGCTATGACACTCCGAGTATGTCTATACTGCAATTAAAAACTATGGCTGGTTGTGCCAGCTGACTTGGGCTCAGGCTAACGGGCTGTTCAATTGAGATGTAGACATTCCAGCTTGGGCTCCATCCCAAGCTCTGAGATCCATCCACCTTGCAAGGTCCAAGAGCTCTGGCTCCAGTCTGAGCCCAAATTACACCGCAACTAAACAGCCGTGCAGCCTAAGCCCTGCAAGTCTGAGTCAGCTGGCACTGGGTATGTCATAAACAGATAGTTAAGGGTTAATGTGTCTTTTACCTGTAAAGGGTTAACAAGATCAGTGAACCTGGCTGACACATGACCAAAGGATCAATCGGGGGACAAGATACTTTCAAATCTTGGTGGAGGGAAGTCTTTGTTTGTGCTGTTTGTGGTGTTCTTTGTTCTCTCTTGGGACTAAGAGGGGCCAGACGTGCAACCAGATCTTTCTCCAATCTTTCTAAAACAGTCTCTCATGTTCAAAATAGTAAGTAATAGCTAGAAGACGGATTAGTCTTTTGTTTGTTTTCTTTATTTGCAAATGTGTATTTTGCTGGAAGGATATTTTCTCTCTGTTTGCTGTAACTTGTATCTTAGGCTAGGGGGGAGGGAGTCCCTCTAGTCTATGTATAAGCTTAGACCCTGTAAACATTTTCCATCCTGGGTTTACAGAGATAGCTTTTAATTAAAGAAAGAAAAAATAAAAATTTTCCTTTTTAAGAACCTGATTGATTTTTGTTTTCCTTGTGTAAGACCCAAGAGGATTGTGTCTGAACTCACCAGGGAGTGGTGGGGGGAAATCTGGGAGGGGGAAAGGAGGGGGAATGGTTTATTTCTCTTTAAGACCCAAGGGGTTTGGGTCTGGGGTCCCCAGGGAAGGTTTTTGGGGAACAGAAAGTGTACCAAAACACTATATTTTTGGTTGGTGGCAGCGCTATTAGATCTAAGCCAGGAATTAAGCTTAGAAGGGTACATGCAGGTCCCCACTTTTTGGACGCTAAAGTGGGAATAATACCTTGACAGGGTAGCCACGGGTTGTTAACTGCAGTGCAGACATATCCTCTGAATATATTTGCTAGACCTGAAGAAGAGCTCGGCGTAAGCTTGAAAGCTTGTCTTTGTCACCAACAGAAGTTGGCCTAATAACAGAAATTACCACAGCCACCTTGTTTGTCTAATATCCTGGGAACACCACAGCTACAACAGCACTGCATATTGCAGGTGGGGATAGATTAGACTTTGCATACTTTGTAGTTCTACCAGCAGTTGAGGACAACTTAATCTATATCTATTTTTGGCTTACTCAGACTAAGGGCAAGAGTATTTGAGGTTTAAGAAGCCCCCAGCAGAACAGACTTACCACAGGACTGGAGTTTAACCATTTAAATGGCTAAACAACAAATAGTGTCTGATGTGGGGAAAATTTAATGAAAAGGTGCAGTGGAATTTCATAGATCTTTGGTATGTATATGAAAACCTAAGAGGTACAACACTTCAGGTCTCTCTTGTTGCGGGAGGGTTAAATGAGGGATAATCTCTGAATAGATGACATGGTGGGTTGAGAATGGTACAAGAAAATGGAGTAATGTGATCTATATAATACACAGTTGTTGGGGTTAGCATGATTTGTTAAAAGCACAGGTATGTGTAAGAGAGTACAGTTAAAATTGTTTGATGCATCCTTTTAGTGTTTTTATAGGAGACTTCAAATGTAAATGCCCTACTTTTCAAGTTATTTTTTCTCTTAAATTATAATGACCTATTGATGCTTTTTCCCTTCAAATTTAGTACCCATATTTACAACTTTAACTCCAGACTAAAAGATTTGTCCCCTTAAATTAGACATTCTACTGCTTTGTAACACAGTGACACACTTACATGCACAACTAATAGATTTCTCATCATGGAGGTTGTTGGGAAAGGTATTATTTCTTGCCTTAAAAACTTCACTCTTGATTTTTTCAGCATTACGGCAGTGAAATAACCATCTATATTACCTAAAGAGGAATAAGGAAATGAAATAAAAGTTCAGTGCTGCATGAACTGTATTCATCCATCCCTTCATACAGAAGAACTATATATTTTCACAGAGATCTTTTCAGGGTGCACATTTCCTATCCTAATCCATACATGTAGCTATTTTCATTAATAGCAAAGGATCTGAAAATGAATTAATTTTGACTGTCCTTAATTTTAAAATCTGCCTTTCTAAAAGAAAAAAAGCCAGAAGAAAGTGACACTTAATATATTCATTTATAATTTGCATCAAACTAGATTCCAGAATTTAGAAGCCAAGGAAATCCATTTCACTGATTCCTTCCCCTACTTTTTTTTCCTTTCAGCTTCTACCAATGGTCAGAGGGGTATTAACAAGCTAGCGAGTAGAAAAGAACATTTCCTGCTGCTTCTATCCACTCGAAGCAGATTTCTCAATTTTTTAGGCCTTCCTTTTTTACCTGGAATGATTGTGTAACTGACTGCTCTCTTCTGTAGGTAACTCAAGTATGGTGGAATAACCTCCTGTAAAAACACCACATCTGGACCGTATCTGAAATCAGCAAGACAAGTTTACGATATAACTTTTAAAACAGACACAGTTTTTCACATTGTAATGACAAATATAAAGAGTAAGGTTTTGGGTGTAGGGTTTTTGTTTTTTTTAAAACATGTGAAGTGGCTACAATGGTTTCCGAAGAAGCTCTGCCACGTTTGTTGGCATGTAAACATGCCACCATATTTGGAGGGAAAAAATAAGATTCAAATCTGTATTTTACCAACAAGGTACTAAAATAAGGAGGCCTCATTTCATCACGTAGATCTGGATCTCGCAGCATCTGTCTAATTTTATGTACATGAAAGAATTTAAGTTAGTGACGGAAAATATAGCTTCAGGGCACATTTAGAAGTCCTAAGATTTCTAGGAGAGTCCAATTAAGACACATCACCTTTGTGATATCAACACCCAATCTCCCTGTCCAAACTGACAGGTAAAGGGCAATTGCTCTCCTTAGCCTTGTCTATACTAGATCTTTTTTTTAAATCTCCTTCTGTTGCACTACTATTGGTGGCTCTCCTGTTACTAGTAACACTGGGAGCATTCATGTAGACAGGACACAGACAGCAGCTTGTCACTATTTTTATGTAAAATGCTCCAAGCAGGTACAGGGTTTGGTACCGGGATAATTTGCATGAAGGGAAAACAGGGCCTTGTTTATCCATGAAAAATTGCACCAGTTTAGTTATCAATTTAAAACTGACCTGACAAATCAATTTAAATGTATCTAAAGGGTTAATTTGTTTAAAATGGTTTAGTTTGCACTGCTAAATTACAATATTAAAATAATCCTAGCCTATATTGGTCACACCTGTGTGAGTGTAATCCATCCATTTTACAGGTTTGCATAGATTTAACTAAAAATAATCATCAACTCTGCAGTTCTAGTGTGTCTTTACAATTTTTACTGCACTCTACCTATCCTGCAAATTTTAGGTTTTAAATTTTATACAAATGGTTCTAAAGGTATCTACTGCAAAGCCATCACAATAGACCAACTGAAGACTGTGGAACACCAGCATTTTTAAGGTGGGAACTCTCTGTTCCCAACCCCACTCACCTCAGCAAAGAATAAATGTCTCCGATGTAATGAGATTATTTAGCTGCTAACATTTTTAAAAGAATATGGAAAATAAATGCAACCCTCATGTTTCAAGTTCAGATTGCACAATTCAAATTACAAGTAATATGGAAACAAGAGAACAGTAATGTCAACTCAGCCACTTTATATGTAATCAGGATTTTGTATTCCTGTTTTTCCTTTTATGAGTGACCTTTTTATGCTTTGTCTTAGACTACACACCATAAAATAATGCAAGCTGTGCAACATGGTCAAGTTAATACTGTCGCTGGAAGCATAGCATTTGCATTTCCTGATGTTAAATCTATTATTTCAGTCCCACAACCTCCTGACTCATTACTATAGCTAGATATTTTAAAAATAAGCATAATTGATATAAAAAGTTATATGTTACAGTGACTAGCTGACAAAAAGGCTTTTAGTACCAAAGCCTGCATATTTTGGGAAATTAGGTTCAGAACCTCTTTTGGCCAACCAAATTACAGCTTTTAGTCAAACTAGTTTAGGATTACACATATCAAATTTCTGTATTATAGTATTTCTGTATTTGGTGCTTGGATACTTTGGGGTTATACATCCTATAGACACTTCAGATATGATATGATACTTCAGAATCTAATGTTAAACTGACTTATAAAGGAGATAACAATACTTACAATGCTAAATAAGAGCAGACTCCTCTAGCTCTGTCTGTTTGATTTCCTAGATCCAGACCATCAATATTCCAGGTAAGTAAAGAGAACCTGCTATCATCTTCTTGTTGCCTGCAGTCTGAGTTGTTGACTCCAGAACTACTAGTAGTAACATCAGTAGTCAGGTCAATGCTAGAAAGAATATTTAAAATTTTGCTTTCAGTAAACAGAGCATTCCCCTGCAGTAATTTCCATCAAGACATTTTTAGACCTCCCCAACTAAAAACCTATTATTGAACATACTGCAAAAATTAACATGAATTAATCTCTAATTTAAAAACACCTAAAATAAATACACTGACTGAAAACATATGCATCAATCACCTGGTGAGTTTAGTATACAGCTGTAATTAATTTTTTTCATTGCAGACACAAGACAAAAGGACTTAATTCTGATTTAAGTTACGCTGGTGGAAACCATCTTGACACAATTAATTTAAATTCTCTCCACACCTTTTAATCAACAAGGAGAATCTCAGGATACATGAAAGTAGTTGAGCAGGTTTAATACTAGAAACAGAAATAATGGGCACCTAGTTTTATGTGTGTGTTCTGAAGCAACTTTGACTTCTCTGTGTGTACGCACCTCCTCTAAAATATTAATGACTGTATTTTGCCAAATTTTATTTTATTTTTTTGGAAGAAGCACTCCCGTCTACAGTGTTTCAAAGATTAAGGTCCTGTCTACACTACAAACTTTACTAAGATTAACCAGCACGCTTCTAAAACATAGTACACAGACTGTGTTGCCCTATCACTTGAGTTTTCTTGTGGAATTGGGAGCAAACTGTGCTCAAAACCTTGTTAATGAGCTGTGCTCCAATTCAAGTTCCTGTAGTAAAGTTGTAGCACAACTTGTCCCCCATCAAAACTGGCAAGACAAGATCAAATGGTCTTTTAGGAAAGTTGGGGACACTATGGGATTTAATCATACTGCTTAGGCACAACAAATTTATTGTCAAGATAGGACCTCTAACCAAAACATTTCCTCTCTACAACTTTTAAACATTAGTAAGTTATGCACTGTTGCCATGCTTAGCGCTTTAAAGATAAGATGATAAGATCCATGCCTTAAGGAGCTTCAATCTAAACTGGACAAAAAGAAAAGAAAAGAAACCAGGGGCTGTGGGTACTCCAGGGATATGACAAAGTAAATAAGAGCTATATTGGGCATGCATTTCCAAGACTTCCCTGCCAAGATTAAATTTTATGGTTATACTGTAATGTGAACTCATATCACCATCCTGTTAATGTAGCTATGAGAACATGGGTGTTTGCTTAGTGGTGGAAAGCTAACCAAAGCAGTGTATTTTCTAAAAGTACTTGGAATAGGGAGGACATCCCAGACATAGACTATGTCCGTAGTAAGATTTTTCTATTAATATCTCCCAATTCAGTTCCACTAGTGGAAGGTAAATGCATGCTGTGCTCCAGTTGCCAACATGTGTTCCATCTACACTAATCTAACAACACTGAACTGATTGTGAGAAATTTTAGCAAAAATTTATCAGGCTGTGTCTACACGGGAAAGTGACACCAGGATAATCTCTTACGTGAATTTAGATTGATATAGTTAAAGTAATGACTCATGTGCCTGACCAACCTGATTGCCTTCTATGATGAGATAACTAGCTCTGTGGATATCGGGAAAGTGGTGGATGCGATATACCTTGATTTTACCAAAGCTTTTTATACAGTCTCCCACAGTATTTTTGCCAGCAAGTTAAAAAAAAAAAGTATGGGTTGGATGAATGGACTACAAGGTGGATAGAAAGCTGGCTAGATCATCGAGCTCAATGGGTAGTCATCAACGGCTTGATGACTAGTTGTCAGCCGGTATTAAGAACAGTGCCCCAGGGGGTCAGTCCAGGGGCCGGTTTTGGTCAACATCTTCATTAATCAAGTATCAGAGGGGTAGCCGTGTTAGTCTGGATCTGTAAAAGCAGCAGAGAATCCTGTGGCACCTTATAAACTAACAGACCTTTTGGAGCATGAGCTTTCGTGGGTGAATACCCACTTCATTGGATGCACGTAGTGGAAATTTCCAGGGGCAGGTATATATATGCAAGCAAGCTAGAGATAACGAGGTTAGCTCAATCAGGGAGGATGAGGCCCTGTTCTAGCAGTTGAGGTGTGACAACCAAGGGAGGAGAAACTGGTTTTGTAGTTGGCAAGATCACCATTCCACCATCTTTTTTAATCCGTAGCTATGTGATCAAATTTGCAGAGAACTGAAGCTTCAGCAGCTCTCTTGGAAGTCGGTCCTGGAGTTTTTGCTGGCAGGATGGCCACCTTCAGCTCTGCATAGTGTGTGCAGGGAGGTTGAAGTGGTTCTCCTACAGGTGTTTTTGGTATATTGCCATTCCTAATATCTGATTGTGTCCATTTATCTTTCGTATGAGGACTGTCAGTTTGGCCGATGTGATAGCAGAGGGGCATGGCTGGGCATATGATGGTGTATATTACGATTGGTGGAACGTAGCGGCTCGCGAAGGAACACAGACAATCCGCCAACCTTGAACATATCCTCACCAGTAACTGCCACGCACCAAGTAACTCTAGCTCCTGAGAACCAATCCATGCAACAAACCCCCGAGCCTAACCTCGCACAGCCATATGACATCCAGCGACACTCTATCACAGACACTAACTCAACACAGCACTCATCACTGGTTCATTCACCTAGCACGAACTACCACCAATGTACTATATAACGTCCATCATTGCAAGCAATGCCCTTCTCTATGCACATCGGCAAACTGGACAGTCTCTACGAAAAACGATAAATGCACCAAAAGCAGAATATGATGAGCAATATACAAAACCTTAGGAGAACTTAACTCCTGGACCAACACTAGTAGCAGACTAAGGCGGCCATCCTACGCAAATAAACCTAGGACCAGACTTCAAGAGATAGCTGCTGAGCTTCATTCATCTGCAAATTTGACACCATCGCTCAGGATTAAACAAGAACTTGGAATGCTTGCCATAACAAATCATTTCCTCTCTTCGTGTTGTCACACCTCACTCTAGAACAGGCCACTCATCCTACCTGATGAGCTCACTTGTTATCTCTACTTTGCTTACAATATATACCGCCCCTGAATTTCCACTACGTCCTCTGACGAAGTGATATTCCCCAGAAGCTCATGCTCAAAAGTCTGCTTAGTCTTATTAATTGCCACAAGATTTCTTTGCTGGCTTTTTTTATATTAACTATTCTCTGTATGTGGTGCAACCCAATCCGGCATCATCGAAGTTGCGGATAAGCACTAGTTGGGGGAGCAGTAGATACGCCAGAAGGTAGGCGATGGGGCATGAGGATAGACAGACTGGAGAGGGGCCAAAAGAAATCTAATGAGGTTCAACAAGGACAAGTGCAGAGTGCTGCACTTAGGATGGAAGACTATCATGCACCTCTACAGGCTGGGAACCAACCAGCTACGTGGCAGTTCTGCAGGAAGAAACATGGGGATTACAGTGGATGAGAAGCTGATATGAGTCAATACTGTGCCCTTGTTGCCAAGAAGGTGACAGGCACATTGGGCTGCATTAGTAGGAGCACTGCCAGCAGATAGAGGGAAGTGATTATTCCCCTCTATTTGGCACTGGTGGGGCCACACCTGGAGTATTGCATCCAGTTTTGGGCCACCCACTACAGAAGGGACGTGTACAAATTGGAGAGAGCCCAGCAAAAATGATTAGGGGGTTGGGGCACAGGACTTAAGAGGAGAGACTGATGGAACTGGGGTTATTTAGTCTGCAGAAGAGAAAAGTGAGGGGGGATCTGATATCTGCCTTCAATTACCTGAAAGGGGGTTCCAAAGAGGATGGAGCTTGGCTGGTCTCAGTGGCGGCAAATGACAGAACAAGAAGTAATGGTCTCAAGTTGCAGTGGGGGAGGTCTTGGTTGGATATTAGGAAACCCTATTTCACTAGGAGAGTGACAAAGCACTGGATATGGGTTACCTAGGGAGGTGGTGGAATCTCCATCCTTAGAGGTTTTTAAGGTCAGACTTGACAAAGCCCTGGCTGGCATTATTTAGTTGGTGTTGGTCCTGCTTTGAGCAGGGGTTGGACTAGATGACCTCGTGAGGTCCCTTCCAACCCTGATATTTTATGATTCTACAGGTCTCCGCATCTATGCAGTTGTGCAGGGATATATGAAACAAACCCGACTCAGGGGCAGGCAGCTCACTGATAAACACACGATCCACGGGAGAGGGGCTATCAGAGCCTGAGAGCCTCACACAGGGGTGGATTTTGAGACGCGCCCCGCTTTTGGGAAGGGGCTTCACGGCGGGGGACGACCAGCATCAACAACACTAGCGAAGCAGAACCTGGCCGCGGAGCCCCCCTACAGCTGCAACGCGCCAGCCAAGGGGGAGCGAGGCAGATGAGGCGGGTGCTGGGCCAGGGCTCGCCTGTCACCTTCCCTGTGAGCTTGACCCCCCCGCCTCAGCCCTCCGCGGCCTCGCTCACCAGGTCTCCGTCAGGGCCCGGGCCGGGGGGCTCCCGCCCACGTCTCGCTGCTCCACGGGCGGCTCGAAGTAGGCGTTCAGCGCCCTCTGGAAAGCAAAGGAGCGGGAGTCAGGGCCCGGCGCAGCAGCAGCCCCCAGCCCGCCCCGCACCCGGACCGAGCCCCACCTGCATGTGCCAGTCGTTGTCCGCCAGGCAGCAGTGAGCCAGGGCCAGGTCGCCGCTGGTGATGGAGGCGAACTCGGCGCACAGGAGCTTCCTGCGTTTCGCCAGGGGCAGCGCCTCCGCCTCCGCCTCCTCCTTCTCCTGGGGCCGGGGCAGCGCCTCCGCCTCCGCCTCCTCCTTCTCCTGGGGCCGGGGCAGCGCCTCCGCCTCCGCCTCCGCCTGGGGCCGCGGGGGCGGCTCTGGCTGCAGACCCCTCTCGCCCTCGGGCCGCTGCTCCAGCGGCCCTTCCGCTGCACTGCCCCCCTCCATGGCCCCGCGTCCCGCACAAACCTCCAGCGGCCTCCCGGCCACCCCCAAGCAATGCGCCTGCGCGACACTCACCCAATCCCCGCAGCCCTGTTCGCAGACGCACGTTCCGCGCTCGGCCTTGGGGGCAAGGTGGGCAGCAAGCTCAAACCCCGCCCCGCCCCACCGCACGAGCCCAGCGTGGGGCGCGCACGTGACCTCTGTGAAGGTGGTAACAAGGGCCGCGAACGTTCGGCCTGTGGAACGTGGTGAATCGCGGAGGGGCCGAACCGGGCTGCTGTGGCCTCGCGGGAGGGGCCAGGGAGAGCGCGGGAGGTGGGCTCGGCCCAGCCCCCTTTTCGTGGTGCGTGTATTGGAGGTGACCCGGCCTCTTGTTGCTGCAGCTGCTCCCAGCCCCACGGAGCTCACTAGGTGCTCCCAGTTCCAGGGACTCTTCCCAGCTGGTAGGAGCAAGTGCCGGTCTCTGCGAAAAAAGGACGTCGCAACCAGTCTTTAAACCATGAGTTCCCTCACGATCCACTCCTTCCGGGAGATGATGAAAAGCCTGCTGAGCTCATACAACTTTGATCGGGTGTTGAGTAAGGTATAGTTGTAGGTCGGACTGATGCCTGGCAATTGCATAGCACTTGTTATATGAGAAGTGCTTCCTCCAAAGTGTATCAGCAATTTGTGTGTAGCTATAGATATGTAGGCTTGGCAGAACTTGAATTTTTTTGGTATAATTTTGATGGATAGTATTAATATTTATCTTAGAACATCTTTCTATATTTACTACAGCAACAAAAGAACGCCTTCAATGGCTGTAGCTAGATGTCTTCTCTACTGTGGTGCACCTACACCATTGTAATGTTTCTAATACAGACATGCCCTTGGCAACTGTGCTAGCCAACAGTGTCAGGTGGGGAAAAAGCAAAGCAAACACTTTTCATTAGCTTTATGTCAGGTATAAAGTCAGACAAGTCAACTTTCCATTTTTAATAAGAGTTCAGTAGAGTTTGTCTCAAAGAGCTACTGAAAGCTCAAGATGATTAGAATACACAGAGTGCATAGTTCAGACACAGGATGGATGAGGTAATATTTTTCATTGGATCAACTTTTGTTGGTGAGAGAGACAAACTTTTGAGCTTACACAGAACTATTCTTTAGATGAAGTTGGTCCAGTAAAAGACGTTACTCACCCATCCTGTCTCACCAATATCCTGGAACCGACATGGCACCCCAACACTGCATACAGTGTGCAGATTTTCTTTTTATAGGAGGTATATATTTCCCTAGGGAAACAATTTGCAGCTGGAGAATTATAAAAACATCTGGCTTGACACTTAAACCATAATGTTTTAGTCCTTTATTTTTCTCCTCCCCTCATTAGTCTAAAAACTGAACCAAGATTTATTTTCAAGTTGATCTGTTTACTTTGAGAGCACTCACCGGACTTGTAATTGTCCATATGTTTCCCCTTATGGAGATTTTGAATTAACAGAATTGTGTTCTTCATTTCTGTTTGTTCAGATGACAGTTCTTTCTGCAACTCCTGGAAAGGTTGTTTGTGAAATGAAAATAGAGGAGGAGCACACAAACAGAGGTGGCACATTGCATGGAGGTTTGACCGCCACACTGGTAGACGTAGTGTCAACAGCAGCATTGTTGTACACAGAAAGAGGAATGCCTGGGGTCAGTGTGGATATGAACATTACGTATGTATTGAACATGGTTACTGTCAGATGTTAAATCCTAACGTTTGATGTGTTCTACTAACAGGGCCCAGATTCTGCTAAGTTTTTCTTCCATGACCTAGCTACCACTTTAGTGACAAACTGCAGTCTGGAAGAACAACTTCTAATAAACTCAGTATAAATCTTGTTTGGGAATATCGTCACGTGGTTGAGACACTAGTTTGAGGCAGTCAAATGTTCGTTAAGCTCACTCTTTTATTACGTTTGGTTTAATGTCCTAAGTACTTTTAGGTAACAAAGTCCAAATTCTATAATCTTCTCATGTGTAGAATTTCAGTGGAAACATTAATGTGAACTCTGCCTGAGGAGAAGCTGCAAGAGTCAGGCTTGTGAAAAGGTGCAAGGGGTTAACTGCAAACTAAGTCTAGTAGCTCCTTCAAAAAATAATTTTAAACAGATGAAAGTTCCCTGATTTGTAGCATGTTGTTGTATAAAACAATTGTTCTGTGTTTTATTCAAGATACATGTCTGCTGCTAAGATTGGGGAAGAGATATTGATCACAGCTCAGATTCTGAAGCAAGGAAGAAGTATGGCCTTTGCCAGCGTGGATGTAACAAACAAAGAGACAGGAAAGTTTGTAGCACAAGGAAGACATACTAAATACTTAGGACAGTAATATAAGAAAATGATATCTAAAAAGGAAAGTTTGTGCTTAAGAAGCTAGCATTGATTTTTTTTTTTCTATTTTAAGCTGTATCAAGTTACCACAGTCTGAAGGCAGGTAAATGATCTATGTAAAATGAGTTGGTCTCAGTCCCATTCCTAGTGGAAAAGAGTTCACATTGTAACTGGCACTAATTCTGAGCTTGTTGCAGTCTTGGTAGAGAGACCAAGGACTGAAGAGACATGAAGACCAATGTACCATATTTTTCGCTCCATAAGACGCACCCGACCATAAGACGCACCTACCAGGGTCAGGGAGCTGCGGCCACG